>NW_027467152.1:112500-182500 GCF_046128005.1 Genypterus blacodes | reverse complement strand
ATTTCTTGTCCAAAACCACAGCGTCCGGCTGTACGTGTGTGTGTGTGTGTGAGAGAGAGAGAGAGAGTATTTACGGCGTTGGTGTGTGATGGAGGAGCCGTGTTCTCTCTCCCACTAACAGATTGTCATTTTGACGACGACGCCACAGGGAGAGAGAGCAACAGCCCGAGTCCATCGCACTGAAACGCTGTTTACTCCCAGCAAGGTCACAAGGTCATGTTGGAGCACAGACACACA
This sequence comes from Genypterus blacodes, assembly GCF_046128005.1. Classification (NCBI taxonomy): domain Eukaryota; kingdom Metazoa; phylum Chordata; class Actinopteri; order Ophidiiformes; family Ophidiidae; genus Genypterus; species Genypterus blacodes. The sequence continues at coordinate 182,263 of NW_027467152.1, read as the reverse complement.
CACACACACACACACACACACACACACACACACACACACACACACACACACACACACACACACACACACACACTGTTTGGAGACTGGTGTTTTAAAGTATCACCATATATTTTATATTTCACTTTTCAATGATTCCCCTTTCTGTTATTATCACTAATAAATATGTTAATCATTGAATTAATATTGATTAAATATTGATCATCCAAGTGTTATTTGGTTAATCTCATAATATATTTTTTTCTTTGCGTTACTCCTTCATGTTTTCTTCCTTTTATTCAATCATACAATTGATTATTTACGTGTTCTATAATCAATTATTAGATATTTTACACTATGATTTTATTTTCTGAATTCTTCAAGAATCCAGCAAAAACTATTTTGAACAAAAACAATTTGTAGATTTGTTTCAGTACATTTCTCTCTCTTTTGACTCCTCCCCTTTAGTTTCTAGAGCAGGGGTCTCCAACCTTTTTGTCTCTGAGAGCTACTTTGACTAAGTCAAAGTGTCAGAGCTCCTCATGTTTAACATTATGAGTAACATTTCTCCACATGTCTGATTCTGAAGAAGCCTCTTCTGTGTGAACGTTTACAAAATGTTGAAATCCAACACTTCAGTTCAGCAACATGAGCTTGTTTTGTTCTGTTTACATGTTCAGAGTCAAGCTCACACTAAAGAAGTCACATCATATTCATCTCATTTAGAATTAGTTACTTACTTTACTATCTTACTAATACTATACCTTTCATATTTCTCATTTTCTGTCTGTCCACATATCACTGTCACAACTTCCCTTCACATTCCCTGTAATGCAGGGAATTCCCTGTAGTTCCCATCTCATCTGTGCTTCACATGCATTCAGTCTGTTCTGATGTTAGTGAGATGACAGAGAGTGTGCTACTGTCTTCATGAGGAATTCAAATAGTTCTGGAATGTTCTAAGGATATTTTCAAAAATAAAAAAGTAGAGTCTTTTCCTGCGGGCCCCTGCTCGACGTGAAGGCTTCATTCTGCATTCTGCCTTTATGTTGTCATAATTGTTAAATCGTTTTGTGACAAAAGGGGGCTGAATGTTTGTGAATTTGATTGGACAGAAATGTAAACAGCTTTACGAGGTGACGTTGTGTCGCAAATGTACGTATTCTTTGAGCTTTTCAGCGAGTGACTCAGAAACACTTTGGGGTGCGACTGGGAGCTCGCGAGCGGCGTGTTGGCGACCCCTGACCTCGGGGATTAAGTTTTGAGTTGAAAATAAAAAAAAATTGTAATTGTTCTTTAAAAGAACATTTTATTTCTTCACTCGCTGAAATTCATTTTTAGATTGGATTTATTTTCCCTCACTTGGGTTAAACTACAAAAATGACTTCATCAAGTGGAATATCCTCAAACAAATAATCAATCATCATCTGCTGTCAGAATGAGAGCACAGGAGCACTTTTTACTCTAAACATGTGACTATAGTTAGATTTGTTTAAATGTACAGCCGTTAGGGCTCTCACACACACACACACACACACACACACACACACACACACACATACACACACACACACACACACACACACACACACACACACACACACACACACACACACACACAGTCGACTTCCTTTCACATGAGTTACAATCACTCCACAATAGCTTCAATAATAGTTTCCCATCTGTGTGCGGGTGACAGCTGTGACCCCGCCCTGACCTTTTGGTTCCACATCTCTTCTGGTTTCAAACCGAAAAGGCTAAACATTTGGGAGCTTTAACCCTCAGCTGTCTGGAGACATTTTGTTATTTGACTTTATTTGACTGAATGTGGGTTTGATCCGTCAGAGGAGACCACCTGGACCTGGACCTGGACCTGGACCTGGACCTGGACCTGGACCTGGACCTGGACCTGGACCTGGACCTGGACCTGGACAAGCCTTGATTAGACTTCAGACATGAGGCTAAGAGGGCCGGGGGTGCAGATGTTCTACTCCACACACAGTTTAGAGCCTGCATACTGCAGGAGGACTCATCATGACGAACCGACTGACAACCAAAAGTCAAGCCATAGCAACCAAATCCTGCATCTCTGTCTACATTTGCTTTTTATATTCTGACCTCTTGAACCTGAAGTCCTCCCATAGTAACATGAAGGATCTCTCTCTTTGTTAAAGGTGTAAATCAATAATCTATACGGTGTGATCAGGTCTGGATGGAGCTCTGTAGCTGTAGCAGATCCATTCAGCCTGTCTCTCCTTCACTGACTCAGCTCCATCTCAGCTCCATGATGCTGCTGGTTGATGTTTGTAGCTCTGCTAGACATTCGGCTCTGCCTGGAGACACAGAGCTCCTATCTGAAGAGGACTGAGGGACCACCAGACCCTGATCCTACTGATCCAGGTCCTACTGATCCAGATCCAAATGGCTGTACCGTAGTGATAACCTAGTGTTAACATGGGACAAGCAGTCTGAATAAGAATAATGCTAAAATGAATAACCAACAGATCCTCTTCCAAATGTACTAGAATGTTCCTTGGTCCTTGATCACACACACAGACACACACACACACACACACACACAGCAGCCAACAGGCCTGTACATGAAGTGAGAAAATGGTGCCCGACCTTCAGCTCTGTGAAACATACCTACGCAACCAGAGGGGATTATGGGAAAAAGGAGATAGCAGAGGGGACGACATGATGTCAGTGTGTAGGTTTCTGTGGTTTGTGTACATTATGGCTCACTAAATGCAACACTGCCCCCAGTGGAGACATGAAGGTGCAGCAGACTAAAAGAGAATAACGACACCCAACAAGTTCACTTAACAACAACGCAAACAACTTCTATGCTACACGTGTGTGGAGATGGCCACTTTCCAAGCCCCGCCCACTTCCCACTAACAAACATGTCAATCAAACCATCAGCACTACAAAACTATTGGCTCAAGGCTTCAACTGCGTGTGTGTGTGTGTGTGTGTGTGTCACAGTGGCAGACACGTTAGCTTGAGCTATGGTTAGACCTGAAAAAACATTGGGCAGCTTCATTCCATAAATATATTAGCTTCTTAATCCTACACAGGTCAACGAGGTCACACACAACTTCCTGCATAACAAAGGCAGGCACACACATGCACACACACACACACACACACACACACACACACACACGCACACGCACACGCACACACAATACGTAAATAAGAACACAACCACAAGCCGACACACACAGAAGCAGACAGCATGGAGACACGGACGGCAGTGGAAGGCTATGTGAGCCTTAGCGGTGCGCCCCCTATGGGTGGAGGCAGTGAGGCCTGCAGGCGGCAGCACACACAAGGGTTTACATTGCCTGTGTTATGACAAAGAGGTGAACAACAACAACAACAACAACAACAACAACAACAACAACAACAGCAACAGCTGCACCTCTCCTACTGGACTGAACAGGAAACACTTACAGCAGAAGGACCTCCATCTTGTTGGACTCCTCCGAGCAGCTCGGGCTGCCTGCAGTCTGACGCAGCCAACCTCCTGATGTGATGAATTGTGGGACAGAAGTCATGCTGGAAGTGTTTTGCAGCCTTGCTGAGGGGAGAATGAGTGAGAATGAGTTTGCGCGAAGAGGACGCCAGCGCCTTCGCTTTGCCTAGTTTGGGTCAGAATCTCACTGGATGTGGCAGCCATCTTGTGGATTCCAGGCCTGATGTGAGGGAAGAAAGCGTCTGCTCCTCTAAAGTGGGAGAGCCTACAGGAAGTTTGTTTTAGAGCTCTTTGAAGCTAATTTGGATGGCATTAGTGTGACGCTTACTAAGTAAACATAACAGACACACACACACACACACACACACACACACACACACACACACACACACACACACACACACACACACACACACACACACACACACACACACACACACACACACAGTGTCAGTATCATTACATGCCTCTGAGGCTCATTACACAAACACAACAAGCTCATTAGCTGATTCACCAGACTGAGTTACAGCATCAGGTTCAATTCAGAGGAAACCCAACACACACACACACACACACAGACACACACACCGAACAGACAGACACACAGAGAGAGACAGACAGGCGTTGTGTCAGGTTTGATGTTTGATCTCTCAGCATCATTCATGTTTGTTATTAGGCAACGAACTCACATAAAAACACAAATAACCAAACTTTCTTCATGCATTCTTCCACATGATCTACGTGTAACAGTTTGGTATTAAATTTGTATCGATCGATTGCTAATATTTCATATAATCTATCATTTTTTGGATTATTAAAATGAATCTCTGTGTTCAGGAGAAGTGAAAGTGAAAGCTGCAGACAGGAAGCTTCCCTGAGAAGAAGCAATAAACCTCTTCCTCCTAACCCCCCACCCCCAGCAGCGGCGGTGCAGCGGGCCCTTGACCTCCTTTCTGCTCTGGTCCGGAGCTTCCCCAGCGGGGGCTCCATCCTTCCCCGAGGGACGCGGTGGCCGTAGTGATCTATTGCCGGTGTGTCCGTCGGGCCAGAGCGCGGCGCTCCGGAGGCCCCTGTTTAGCTGGAGCCAGGAAACAGGCCCTTCCTCTCCACCTCAACTCAGAGGGCCGCTCGGAGTCCGGGAGCAGCACGCCGCGTTCCCAGGGGCCCCCGTCTTCCACCAGAGAAAGGGGGGTGGGGGCTTGCGCACGTCCCCAAACCTGTGTGTAAGAAGCACAGACCAGCCTGGTGGAGCCTCACAGGGTCAGCTCAGTCAATCATCCTTTGGTCAACCTTCACAAATGATCAAGTGTCAGTCAAGTTCATCTTTATATTATCTTTATATCTATTACCTTTACCATCATTCCCACAGTTCAGTGAGTCACTGAACCTGCGTGGCAGACTGGGTACAATGTGTGTGTATGTATGTTGTAATTGTATGCAGAGTTCATGTTGACACAGACATGAGTGGCTGCTGTGGGTCAACATGTGGCGGGAGATGCTCAGTCTGCAGCACATGAGGAAGACTCAAGGTTGAACAAAAGGTGAATGATACATTTACAGACACTTTAGATACCGGGTGTTATTTCAGGAGAATATCTGGAATAAATGGAGGCAGTTTGCGGTTGAGAGGCTCCACATTCATCAGGGCTGACAGAGACCGTGTGAGTGGGAACTTTCCCTGCCTCTCCTGGGCGAGCAGAGCGGCTTCAGGGGGAACGTGACGTGTGAGAGGGTTTTTAAAAGGACGAGATGGAGGCGACAAAACAAATCGGTTTCACTGGCTGTGGCTAAAATAAAGGTAAGTCTACTTATTAAAAGCCTGCTGAGATGGTTCTGTAAGAAATGCACCGTGCAGGGGAGTAAAAGCCCAAAATCCGCGGCACTCACAGGAGCTTAAAGGCATTTATTTGACTAATGCATCAGAGATCAAATGTGTTTAACTTTGTGGAAGAGATGGAGAAGCTTTAATGTGGAAAGGTGTTTAGTCCTCATTTGGCTCTGATGGAATCTTGGCTCATATTTCATGATGCATGTGACAGACGGATATGCAACACAGGGATTTATGGAATACGTCTCATTTCAAAATAAAAGTATTTTATTATTATTTGTATTATTTTTTTTTATTATTAGTTTATTACCTGCTGGAGTTTTCTCGAGCAGGAAATAAAGAATGGGTTCATTTGAATGAAATACTATCCTTAATTATTCGGTTTTCGCAATATTAACTACAATTTAGGAATTGAACTAACTGAAGATGATGAAGCAGATGAATGCGTTCTAAATGTATGTAACTCCCGGTAGAAGGCAGAGAGACTTTTATTGTGTAAAGGTTTATAATTTGGATAAAATGAAAAACTCCGATTTTAGAGATGTGAACAGATAAAATAAACACATTTAATGCACTATATTTGTAAAATCTTAATTCAAAATAAGGGAAGTCATACAGAAACATTTCCATTAATTCAAATATGAAAAAAATTATCTAAAATAAAAATAAAATAATATACATGTATGAAATTGTGGAAAGAATTACGATGCATCGAATCGTAATAGAATAAAAGATAGAACGGCACTTTTTTCACCCATGCACCCTGCGTCCTGCGTCCTGCGCCCTGCGTCCTGCACCCTGCACCCTGTGATTGATGGTTCAAATCCCGTGCAGCCAGGTTGTAAAGCAGGCAGGCTGGATGCTGTTTGGAGATAGAGAGCAGATAAACGAGAGAAATGAGGCTCTAATGGCGCAGGAGGGGAATCCGGCTGTCTGCGCCGTGATGGAGCGCCTGTCTGTCCCCCTGAGCCACTAATGCCCCCCAGTTTATATATGGGGGGGGGGGGGGGGGGGCACAACGTTCTCATGAGTTTATCTGTGGAAATTATTCATCATAAATAAAAATGTTCCAACATGAATCCCTGCTGTGATAAGAAAGAAGAGCATTTAAAGCTCATTTATTACTCTGCTGCTGATTTCACATCATTAGAACATAAATCACACCGCTGCAGTAAGAGAGAGAGAGAGAGAGAGAGAGAGAGAGAGAGAGAGAGAGAGTGAGACAGAGAGACAAAAAGAGAGAGAGAGACAGACAGACAGACAGAGAGACAGAGAGACAGAAAGAGAAACATGGAGAGAGACAGAGAGAGAGACAGAGAGAGAGAGAGAGAGAGAGAGAGAGAGAGAGTGAGAGAGAGATTTCCCACATAAATCAGAAATTCCTCTGCCGGTAAAAGTTGCTCGTTAGTCTTCGGCCTGTGTCGCGGCGGTGACAGAGAACAGAAACAGAAGTCTGCTCGGGTAAACTGTTCAACCATTCAACGACACAATTTACACTGCGGCCCGGGCTGCTGCGTAAACACAGCCGGTTGCGTCATGGCACATTGAGGCTGCGGGAGCTGTGGAGCTGCAACAAATGCGCCACAACACACGAATCAAACGTGAAGCATTATACATTACATTACATTACATTACATCAGGGTCATTTAGCAGACGCTTTTATCCAAAGCGACTTCCAATAAGTGCGTTCAACAAAGGTAGATAAAAGAACTTATACCTCTTCTTCATCATCGTCTTCAACACGTGGACACTTTGTGGTCCCAGTCAGGCCCAGAGGATTTCTGACGTGGAAAAAGACTCGATGGGATTTTCGCGCTATTGATTAATTCAAATTATTATTTTTTTTGTCATTTTGAGTCCAAACTCATTGAAGTTGTTTTCTTCCTCCACGAAAATAGTGACGTCACATTACGGCGCCTTTTATTTCACATTTCTATTATTTTTACATAAATACATACGCGCGCCTGTGTGTGTGTGTGTGTGTGTGTGTGTGTGTGTGTGTGTGTGTGTGTGTGTGTGTGTCTAACGTCTATATTTCCACATTGTTGTTACGTATAATTTAAAGTAATTGTAGGGATTTAGCTGGATTTGGATTTTTTTGCAGTTTTCGAGGCGATATTTTGGAAAGGCGCTTTGGTGTGTCCTGTGTGTGTGCGTGTGTGAGCTCGTGTGTGTGTTACGGGTCAGTGAGATTGCGTCTTCCCGCTGCTTAATGGAGCTGTTACTGCTCTGTAAACACACACGCGCGCGCACACACACACACACACACACACACACACACACACACACACACACACACACACACACACACACACACACACACACACGGATGAAGGAACCAGAGTCCCTCTGAGTCATTAATACATAAATAGCTGTTTAAATGAACTTAATCCTTAAACTTTTTTTTCACCGATGTGACCTTTCCATTCTTTTGACCGCATCTTTCCCTCCAGTGGCTTTTTAATCTGACACTGTGACACATGTTGGGACTTTCGACTTTTCCTCTTAACGAAAGACAAAATACAAACAGCAGATAATCATTTTACACTGTGAAGAATTCATTTGTTATTATTATTTGGTATTTGGAATAAAAACAATAAAAACGTAAATTCGCTCGAAGATTGGCGTTGATATAAAAACTCCAAGAATATAAAGCAGAATTATTGAAATTTGTTGGTTTAATATATAAGTGGGGACAAAACTGTAAAACATTAGAGTGAATAGAATAAAAGCTATATTTGTCATTTTTGTGGCTTCCGGTCTTTATTTCGTGTTACTGGATAAACTTTGCATTTTGTCAGATTACGTTTTTAGATTTCCGTTGCATCATTTTATAGAAATACAGAAGAAAATCAGCTTCTTCTGTAATAATCTTTTTGTCTTAAACAAAAAGTATGATTCTTCAGCTCTGACGTCATAGCTTACCTTTATTATCATCATCCAAACTTCCTCCAAACACAAACACACCGAACGACATTGAGGTCTCAAAACACAGTGTCCACTGAGCCCTGTAGGACACACACACACACACGCGCACACACATACACACACACACACACACACACACACACGCACGCAGAGATGATCTCTCCTCGCTCTCCATCCAGCCATCGCGAGCCGCCTGGCGCCTGGGCTGGGCCGCAAATGACAGCAGACAAGAGGTGTAGCATTTCCTATTGTTACCGCCAACCATGACACACACACACACACACACACACACACACACACACACACACACACACACACACACACACACACACACACACACACACACAAACAAAGATAGGGTAAAGGAGAGAGAGAGTTAAACTTTATCCAATAATCTTAATCCTATAATAATTTAAATATCTGGAGAGTTCTTTTGTCAAACAATGACTGCATCCTTAGAGGAACATCACATTTTTAAGGTGGAAAAGCTCTCTCTCTCTCTCTCTCTCTCTCTCTCTCTCTCTCTCTCTCTCTCTCTCTCTCTCTCTCTCTCTCTCTCTCTCTCTCTCTCTCTCTCTCTCTCTCTCTCTCTCTCTCTCTCTCTCTCTCTCTCTCTCTCTCTCTCTCTCTGGGCGTGTGTGTTTAGGGTTTACATCATGTCAGACTCTTCGGTTCAGTGATAACATCTTCTGGTGTCAAACTACACATGTATCACTTTGTTAGCACATTTAAATCAAATCAAATGTATTGCCTAACCCAATATCATATAAATGTCCCAGAGGACTTTGCAGACCCAAAGCTGCAGAAGATCCTAAGCACCTACGTTACCATCTTTTGGTACGTCTGCTGGAAGTCATTCAAGGAGAGCAACTCAACAGGAAGTTGGCTTTTGGGTTTGAAAATAGCAATTGTCAACAAAGAACCATGATACTTATACTTAGCTCATGCTAGCTACCTAGCTAGGTTGCTATCAAACAAGATAACAGAGCCGCTTGCAGCCACCCTGTTAGCCATTACACACACACCCGGGCCACAGGTGAGCACGTAGCAATCAATGCTATGCATGGTGGCGTCCACTGCATCCCTGTGCGAGTTCAGCAGTTACACGTCCAGAGTCTGAACGTCCTGTTTCAGGATATGGAAATGATGTGAAATCATATCAAGCTCAGTTTGGAAACATTTGCGTCGCCTCACTGAACTTGGCCTCAAAGTTTTTTTTTTTATGGTGGAAGCTGCAGTTTAGCGTGTGTCCTGTGAGGCTGGCGTCTCTGGATTTAAAGCTTATTTAAAGGAAGTGGAGGCGGCGGCTGCCAGTCTAAACACTCTCCGGCCCTGTTTGGTGCATTTTTACGAGGACGCGCTGACGATGATGTAGCGTGAAGAGCGGAGCGCCGCCGCCGAGTCTGCGTGGACCCGCAGGCCGTATATCTGCTCACGCTGCGTCCACACGCCGTTAAGAAGGACGAGTGTTTGTGAGACCGACTGGAGACTTTATGACGGCCTCCACTGAACACCGTAAACAGTGACGGAGCTGCTCTGCGGTGTGTTAGCGCTGCTGAGAGGGTGAAGGAAGGGGGGGGGGGAGCAAATGACAGAGCTATATATTACCCAGGAGCCCAGCAGCAAGGCAGCAGAGGCAGCGTCCACCTGTTTTGTGTCCAGCTCAGGACAAACTAGCAGGAGGAGGTGTGTGTGTGTGTGTGGGGGGGGTGGGGGGGGTCCCGCTGTAAAACGGAAAGGGAGCTGATAGCAGCAGATTAGACGGAGCTAAAAACGTCCGTCAGGACTACTAGAGGAATTTTAATGACCCCCGGGGGCGCTTATCTGGGGGGGCGATAAAGACGCGGAGACATCGAGGACAGGCGAGGGGACGAACTGTCCAACCATTGACTTTCATTTGAAGGATTTCTTTAAAAAAAACATGGTTTATACACAATGACGTCATGTTGATTTGACCTGTCTGTGTGTTTCACCCGCACACATTGAAGATGATATTACATAAGAAGTTACATACAAAGGAACCAGGTCATAAAATGAAACTGAACGGTCAAATAAATGATTGTTTTAGACTTTAAGGCCACCAAGCATTCCATGAATCACATGCAATATAGAGATAGTTATTAAAATATATATATTGGCTGTGTTGGCCCTTGACCTGACTCGACCGTGGATCACGGTCAAGCAGCGTCCGAACTCATTGTTGTGTCTCTGTGGGGAGCGTGCGGGTTTACGCACGAGCCAACGATGATGAAAAGCGCAATAGATTTATTCTATTCTATTTGTTGGGTCGAGGTAAGTAAGGCGCGATTAGAGGCCCATCAGAGCCCGGATGTGCCCAGTTTGGTTACATCATGAGGTGCAGCACTTTGTGAAGAATGAGCCCCGCCCACTCAACTTTAGCTGCAAAACAGAAGAAACTAATCAAAACACATCCTACAGGTAAAGTGTGTGTGTGTGTGTGTGTGTGTGTGTGTGTGTGTGGGGGGGGGGGGGGGGGTGCTTTTGGCACAAACATGTACCAAAAGCACGTCACACACTGCTGCCCCCCCTCTCGCGGACTTTCTGTTTTCCACACCCCCTCCCCCTGACATCACAGCAGGCAGAGGCGCTCCCTCGCCCTGGTCCAAAACTCTACTAAGCCAGGCTGTTCTGTTTGTCAGGGAGGAGACCTGCGTGGACAAACCCGGGACCAACACCCGCGTTTCCCAGCGATTCATGGCGATGAGGGATTCAAGAGGCTTAGGGCACCTCCAGTCACCAAAGAAGCGGCTGTTAACCGCAACTAGTTGTTAGAAGAAGAAGAAGAAAAGGGGAGTGGGTGTACATGTTACTCGGCGGGCTTCATTTCGTGGAGCTGGATGGCATGATGCTGCAGAGTCCGCTCACCTCCACGCCCTTTTCTGTCAAGGATATCCTCAAACTGGAGCAGCAGCAGCAGCAGCAGCAGCAGCAGCAGCAGTCCGGGGCCCTGGCGCTCCAGCACCGGGCCCAAACCCAGCGGCACTTGGCTGCGTCTCCCTCGCAGCATTTCCAAACTCCGCCGTCCTGCATGCTGGCCGGGGCCCGGGACAGCCCGTCCTTTTCGGACGGAGAGGACAACCTGGCTTACCTCAGTGCGCTGGCGGCGCGGGAGGAAGACCGCGGAGACACCAGTCTGTCCCCGGACATGTACGTCCACCCTGGGCTGCAGGGAGCCAAGCTGGAGCCTCCCGATGTGGACGAGCAGGAGAGCAGTGAGTTACAGCAGGGGATTCTACAACAACAGACAGAGGACGTGAAAGAATAGAATGAACGCGATGAGACGGAACACAGATTTTACAGACAAACTTACGAATACTGAGATAAATCATTAGCTTTAATTATCACTGTGTCAGGAGCGACGAAATCATTTGCATATTTGAACATCGAAATGACCCCTGACCTGTAAACAGATTACTGTCACAGCCAAACGGGAATCAGAAGGTTTTATACCGAGAAGAGCTATAAAAGAATGTGAGCCTGTTGCTGCAGTCAAATGGATTTGTCTTGGTTTTATTCCTAATATTTGGAGAGTTTATTTGCAAAAAGACAGAACTCGGTTTTTAGTAAAGTGTTAAAAAATGAAGCATTTGCTGTGCATTCAGAAGAACAGCAATGAAACTGAGGAGGAAAAGAAAAATACAAATAAACTAAAATAGAAGTGACAAAGTTTTGTTGGGTTACATTTAAACCAGTGGAATTTATTTTGTTATTATTATTATTTGGTGAGTAAAAATAATTTAGTCTGTGTTTACTGAATGAAATAAAAACGACTGAAAACTATAAATGGACTGTTTTTGCATATTAGCTCTTCATCCCTCGGCCTAAACAGAGTTTTTAAACCCTGCAGTTTATTCCACAATATGCAACCTGCTGCATGTTTGCGTCCCATATTTATTTTTTTTCCCTTAAAAATCTTACTTTCTCTAAAAATTTTGCCAAAACAAATACATTTTCTCTCCTCTACCCGTAAAACTGATAAATAAACAACCAATAACCGTCGGCGCTAATTTCTAATCTGCCTGCGTGAGGCCTGTAACAGTTACACACACCAGATTATCCCAATAAAGCCTTTATCAAATGGTGGCGGTCTGCATCAGTGAGGCCCGAGCCTGAGACGAATCTAGTAAAGTGTGCACATGTCAAACAGTGAGCGCAGCGCCTCTCATGATGTGTGCAGCACAAACCAGCAATTAGTTTAAAGAGGCTCGTAAAAGAAACGACACGGCAAAGCAGCGCCAACACACACCCCAGAGCAGCGCCAACACACACCCCGAGCAGCGTCTACACACACCCCAGAGCAGCGTCTACACACACCGCAGAGCAGCGTCTACCTGCGTTCAGACGTTTGAGGCCAGAGATGTTTGTGCGCAGACTATACAAATATATTCCTTGTTGTGTTTGATGAAGTTCTCATGGAGATTTGGTGGAAATTGAACACCGGTAAATGTAGAAATATTCCACTCTCTATGAACAGCTGCTTTAGAAAGACTTCCAGGCGGCTCAAACAGGTGGATTTATGGCGGAGAATCTGTGGGTATAAGATGTCATTGCGCTCCGTGTGTTAAGTGAGGTGTGATTATTAAGTATGGGAGAAGAATTCGTGATAAACATTCACCCTCTGTGCCATTTAGATTGTTTTATTTAAATGCCTTTTTAAAAGTCTTTTGTTATTTAGAGTAAGCACGTGTTTTTACCTGTAGTACTCCAAGTTTCCTGCACAGTCACTTAAAGTTCTCCTGTGGCTGCGATAAGGTTGATTTATGGATATGGTCCTGATGAAGATAACGCTCCGTGACTCTTATCGCACCTTCCTTTCCTTCCCAACCTGCCCAGAGAGTTGTGTGCTGGTGTGCCGGGAGGAGGCAGCGGAGGCCGGGCAGGCAGACCCGGACAGGCCGGCGCAGAAGCAGAGGAGCCGGCGGAGACCCAGGGTGCTCTTCTCCCAGGCGCAGGTCTTCGAGTTGGAGCGGCGCTTCAAGCAGCAGCGCTACCTGTCCGCCCCGGAGCGGGAGCACCTGGCGAGCACCCTCAAACTCACCTCCAACCAGGTGAAGATCTGGTTCCAGAACCGACGCTACAAGTGCAAACGCCAGCGGCAGGACAAGTCCCTGGAGGCGGCCGGGCAGCATCACCCTCCGCCGCCCAGGCGCGTCGCCGTGCCGGTGCTGGTCCGAGATGGGAAGCCGTGTCTGGGCGGCCCGCAGAGCTACGCCGCCGCTGCGCCTTACGGATCCAACCCGTACACTTACAACGGATACCCGGCATACACTTACAACAGCCCCGCGTATAACAGCAACTACAGCTGCACCTACAGCAGCATCCCCGCCCTGCCCCCGTCCAGCACTCCCAATGCCTTCATGAACATGAACTTGGGGAATGTGAGCGGCCTCGGCGGCTCTCCGCAGACCCAAGCGCACCAAGGGACAGCGGTCACGCCGTGCCAGGGCTCCCTGCAGGGGATCCGGGCCTGGTAGCCTGGTAGCCAGTTTTATTTTTCTATGGAGCTCTTTCATTTTGGTCTCACCGCAGCATTTCAGAAGTGTGTGTTAGTCCGCCAAGACACTTCAGAAAACAGTATTGCTTATATGTGGATGTGCGTTTGGATTCATCCTTCAGATTGAATGAACTTTCACATGCAGGACGGCAATAAAGATATTCAGAGCAATACTCTGATGGGGCAAATTGTCATGACTTTCAGGTAATTTAGATGGTATTTAAAGGTTGTGTCATTGCTGTGTGTGCTTCTCTTCAGGTCTGTGGGTCTCTAATGGACCCTTATGGATCCATGATCAGGTGTTAGAGCCTCTAAAGCTCCTCTACATGAAGACAGAAGCTTAGATACAGACTAACATGTTGACCTCTGACCGTATTGTAAAGGTGAATGTAGAGCAGATAAACATGCAGGGCGCCGTGAGGACAAATAGTAGAAGAAGAACAGAGATGTGAGGAGGTGTTAGCCTCATTACATCATCACACAGCTCACTGAGTGAAGCCAGGAGATACACTGAGCTTTTATTGTGGAGGGCAGAACTTTTATATTTGTTCTATAAGAAACCACAACATGGATCCATAAGGGTCCATTAGAGACCTACAGAGCTGAAGAGAAGGAGAACATCTACACACTGACACACACAGAGGAACACACAGAGTTGACGATGAAAAAGTTTGTCAAATGGCCAAATGAGCCCTGATGAACACGCCCCGCAGGTCCTTGTGCCTACAGCTTTGGCTGTGACTTAAAACGGCTACATCCGTGGAGTTTGGAGTGAAAGCTTAATTCAAATTTAATGTTGTGGTCCAATAATGATCGGTGCTGAAGCGAAGCACCGAGTCTGCGTATTTCTCTCACGCTGCAGCAGAAATATCTGGCTTTGTTTTGTCTGTGTAATGTGTTTAGCGTGTGGAGAGGATGGGATTGCTTTAAAGTGCTTTTGGTTCAACAGAGAATGGTTTGAGTCTATTTCACATCTATTCAAATAAATCCTAGAACTCAGACAAGGTGCGCTTGATTCTGTTGAAAGCCTAAAGACGCCGTCTCGTCCTTCATGTGACGCGTTAAAAATAAACCTTGATAACTACTCCGCCACCTTTTCGCTCTCGGCCATGCGGGTCGCTGCGGCTGTGAGTGCGGGGGTACATGAGGGGGAGAGCTGCTGGAGGAGGCCGGGCCACAGGAACGCTTTGTCCCGGTGCCAGGCGACGTGAAAGGAGGAAGTTATTCTCCATTTGAGGACGCGATTAGGCACCTAAAATACCCCCGAAGAGCGAGCTGGAGCCGGGCTAGGGCCGAGAATAATGGCTCTTATTGGATTGTGGGACAAAAGGTGTGTGGTAGGCCGAACCAGGCACTCAGAAAAGACAAAGGCGCACAGGGGCCGTGAGATTGACGTCCTAATATTCCCATTTGAGGAACAGACAGCGGGTTATTCTTTAAGTAGAATGAGGGGACAAGGAGGAAAAATGTGCTCACTTTTGTTTCCCTTCAGGAGGCCTGTTTTGTTCCCGGAGAAAGGCTCGACGAGATCCCCAGCCGAGAGGCTTCGGGGGCAACCGGGGATGGATGTGTGGGCAGCGGGAGGCGTTTGTGTGAAAGAAGGGGGTATTATTGCTACAAGTTTCACCATTTATCCAGAGAGCGAACGGGAGAAAGGAAGCCCGGCGAGGGGGGGGGGGGGGGGGGGGGGCTTCGCGTCTCGTAGGCTTTTATTTCACTTTGACGATGTTATTTTATCCATTATAACACAACGAGTCTTCTCATGGACAACGGCGCCAAGAACAACTACGGAATTAAGTTTAAAGGACTCAAAACAAAACCAAAGTGGACCGCTGGTGGCAAAAGTTGCAGGTTAGAAATGTTAAAGTGTAGCAGCAAACCGGGGTTGGGGGGGGGAGGGGGGGGGGCTTTGTTGATTTGGATCCTGCAGACTAAATTGACAATTAGGCACCGAATAACACGACCCGCAATCAAACCCGAAAGCAGCAGATTTAATGTGTAGATATTAATTAGCAAAGCAGATAGGGTGAATAAAATGTGTGTGTAATTTAACTGGGTTAGAAATGAACATAAAAACGGTGTGTGTGTGTGTGGGGGGGGGGGGGGGGGGGGGGGGGGGGGAATGCACATTTCTAAAATAACGGTCACACATCTAATTTAACTAACTTTACACACCAGAACCTGCAGATTGGTTTTGTGCTGCACGTGATCATTGGACCACAAACACACACACACACCAAGAGCAGAATAGCAGGGAACACGTTATGACATGTGGAGACCTGATTTACAAATTCTTCGTCTTTGTTGTGATGAATGTCGTGAGCTGATGCGCTCTGACGCTCAGTCAAACTCAGATTTACTGTGTTTGCGTGGAGGAAATGTTCGTTTCAATCCCGTTTATAAACAAGAGGCGAGAACATAAATCCACCAGTGTGTGTGTGTGTGTGTGTGTGTTATCTGCAGTGATCAGTGTGTCTACTTTCTGTGCCAGACTGTCGTCGGCTCGCAGTCAGATTGAGATCTGCGAGTGTGTGTGTTTGGGAATAAACACTGTTAGTCCATCAGAGCAGCATGAAGCCTCCTCAGCACTAATGGGGATTCATCGATTGGTAAACACAAAGCTGATAAGATCCGCACCAGGTGCTGCTTCAACAGCATGCGCAGAGAGCTGAGACACGTGGCCACACACACACACACATTACATTACATTACGATCATTTAGCAGACGCTTTTATCCAAAGCGACTTCCAATAAGTGTGTTGCACACACACACAAACACACAAACACACAAACACACACACGCGTTATATTTGATGTACTTGGTATGAAAATTCCAGCACATTTTATTTTCAAGTTTATTAAATTAATGATCATTAATTTATATTTTTATTGTTTTATTTTTTCTCGATACGAAAATTCATTGATTCTTCATTACGTTTATTTGTTTGCAGGGTTATTGAGTTTTTCCTCCTCGCTTTAATTATGACATCATAAACGCAGGAAAGGTCCAATGTTAACAAGTGTTAATATTTCACTCACACACACACACACACACACACACACACACACACACACACACACACACACACACACACACACACACACACACACACACACACACACACACACACACACACACACGCAATTTTGCTCTCACAACTCGCACAATTGGTTGGCGAGGAGCAGCACCCCCGCGATCAGGGCGATCACATGCATCCTGACAGGCCCAGACAGAACGAACGAACGCACACACACACACACACACACACACACACACACACACACACACACACACACACACACACACACACACACACACACACACACACACACACACACACACACACACACACACACACACTTTACTCTGCACATGAACGCAGCACAAACTGAAATAGAACACATGAAGAAGAGCCAGACCCACACTACAGCATGAAGGTCAGAGCATCAAACATCCTGCACCTTTTTGTTGAGTCCTAATATCTATCTCTCAGCCTCAGCAGATAAACACATTTAGGTTGGCGGTGGCTGCAGCAGACGACAAAGACAAATCTGTAATGGCACGATAACAGGGAATTACGGGAATTAAGAGAGCGTTTCCAGGATTGTTGTGTTGTGGACCACAAAGTACCAAAGGTTAGTAAAGGTGAAGTTAGGAGGGCAGTGAAGAGGCTGAAGAGTGGGAAGGCAGTTGATATACGTGTGGAGGTATGGAAGGGTCTGGGAGAGGTGGCACTAGAGTTTTTGACCCCGTTGTTCAACAAGATCTTAGAGAGCGAGAAGATACCTGAGGAAAGGGGGCGAAGTGTGAGGGTGGCGATCTTTAAGAACAAGGGAGACGGGCAGAGTTGTGGCAACTACAGGGGAATAAAGTTGATGTGCCACACAATGAAGCTGTGGGAAAGAGAAATAAAAACTAGGCTACGGACAGAAGTGAGCATTTGTGAACAGCAACATGGCTTCATGACAAGAAAGAGTACCACAGATGCAGTATTCACTTTAAGGATGTTGATGGAAACGTGCAGAGAAAGACAGAGGGAGCTCCATTGTGTCCTTGTAGATCTTGAAAAAGCTTATGACCGGATACCGAGAGAGGAAGTGTGGTGCTGTATGAGGAAGTGAGGTAGAGAAGTATGTTAGAGTGCTGCAGGACATGTATGAGAGCTGCAAGGCGGCAGTGAGGTGTGACGTAGGTGTGACAGAGGAGTTCAACGTGGAGGTGGGACTGCATCAAGGATCAGACATGAGACCCTTCCTGTTTGCCATTGTGATCTGTAGTGAGAGCAGGGAGCAGGTGGAGGAAAATCTGGAGAGGTGGAGGTACGCACAGGAAAGAAGAGGGATGAAGACGAGCTGCAGTAAGACAGAGTACATATGTGTGTGAATGAGAGGGACACAAGTGGAACAGTGAGGTTACAGGGAGAAAAGATCAAGAAGGAGGAGGATTTTAAGAACTTAGGGTCAACAGTCCAGAGCACCAGAGAGTGGAGAAGAGGTGAAGAAACGTGGGCAAGCAGGATGGAACGGCTGGAGAAAAGTGTCAGGAGTGATGTGTGACAAAAGAGTCTCAGCAAGAATGAGAGGAAAGGTGGACAAGACAGTGGTGAGACCAGAGATGCTGTTCAGTTTGGAGACAGAGGCACTGAGGAAGAGACAGGAGGAAGAGGTAGAGGTAGCAGAAATTAAAATGTTAAGGTTCTCTTCTCTGGGAGTGACGAGGATGGATAGGATCAGGAATGAGTTCATAAGAGGGACGACACATGTTAGATGTTTTGGAGATAAAGTCAGAGAGGCCAGACTGAGATGGTTTGGACATGTACAGAGGAGGGAGAGGGAATCTATTGGGAAAAGGATGCAAAGGTGGGAACTGCCAGGCAAGGAGGCCTAGAGGAAGACTGAAGAGGAGATCTATGGATGTAGTGAGGGAGGATATGACGTTAGTTGGTGTAAGAGAAGAGGATACAGAGGATAAGATCTCTCTCACACACACACACACACACACAGAGTTGTAAGGGTTAATTGGAGCGCAGCACTGCTCACTTAGACGACTGATCATGCTGGAACTCCTCCTGCTGGCTTGACGGCCGGAGCGCTGAAGTCTGTGGCTCTTAATAGGACACTGAGCCCCCCCTGCCCTTGCCCGTCAAACCACATCTGATAAAGCCGATATCAACTCTCTAGTGCGACCACATCAGGCTAGAATGGGGGTTAAACTTGTGGCTCCACCACAGCCCAAAGCCTGTTTGAAAGAGGGAGAGTTGAGCATCGAGTTTACCTCCGAAAGAACCTAGAAAAACCTCATCAATGCTACAGGAAGTGGGCGGGACAGGAGACGATGGTGGGATCTTATTGAGGCCTCAGTGCGGCGTGGCAAAACGAGGCCTCGGTACACTTGCAGATAAAAATGCTGAAAATCACAGGAACTCCACGGCGTCGAGGAGTTTGGCTGGAAATGAGAAATCCACCGATTGAAACGTTGACACCTACAGGCTGAAGTGTCCAAGTGCTCCTTGAAGCCTGTTCAGTGTCTCCTGTGTAATGCACGCTGACGTCAGCGCCGCAGGTTTCGCAACGGACATGGATGTTTGGAAATGTCTTCTTAAACGGTTTCCCGTGTCCTGGGGTGGGAGTCAGGGAGGAAGGCCGGGCCAAGAGGATGACTGCGGCTCGTCCATCAGTCTGAGATATCTAAATATTTATCCTGAGATCCACATTTATCCGTCCGCTGGCGCAGCTTTCTGGGTCAAAAACGCTATGTTTCTGGGAAGATCCAGAGGTAAACGCTGTTTATCCGACGCTAACCACCGAGATTTATCCCCACTGTCACTGTTTACAATAACACGCATAAATTGCCGTGCGAGCTCCGCTGAAAATCATTAGAGGCATTCATTTGAATCCCACTCCAGCTGGGAAAATCTGGGGCCGAGAAGTGAATGGAGTGAAGTTCTGCCTTCTCTCAGCCACTGACAACCAAGAAGCTCTTGAGCAAGGCACCTACAAAGAAGCTCTGGCAGAAGTGGAACGTTGTGTTTGCATTTTGGCTTTACTCTGACTTCTACTGGGTCATTGTGAAGTAAATTTGTTGCATAATGAAGGAATTTTAAAGTGAGATGCTGGCGATTTCACAAGATATCTTAAATGTCAGTAAGTTTGTATCCGTTCCATCTCTTCAGGTCTGTAGGTCTCTAATGGACCCTGATGGATCCATGATCAGGTGTTAGAGCCTCTAAAGCTCCTCTACATGAAGACAGAAGCTGAGATACAGACTAACATGTTGACCTCTGACATATTGTTTTTTAATGGATCATGGCCCTGGTGGAAATTGAAGTTATTAAATTAAAATACATATAACTGAATTCCTGATTGAACATCATCTGCTCTCCACAGATGATACAAGAAGAGATTGCCAGGAGAAATAAATACCTCCGGTTTCATTTCAGGTGCTAACCAGACTCTTGGGATATTTCCTAATTCTCCAAGAACGTATTCAGGCCTGGAAAATGCAATTGTAAACCCAGTTTCCCCGTGAGTTGGAGTGCAGGAGCTCTGTTTGGATGAAGGTAAGATGTGCACACAGGTATCTGTAGGCGTTCCCCATCTCATTTATCTCTGTATCTCATCAACACACACACGCACACACACGCCTGATGTTGACCTTGGCTCTGACCAAAGCCATTGACGTGCGGCCTACAGACGAGGGCCTGACCTCACCTGCCAAAGACCTTCCTGTCCAACAAAATGGATTGCGTACATTTCACCACAGGAATGCTGAAGAAGAACAGAGGGAAGGAAAAGGGGCAGCGCTGGGGCGTAAAGTGACACGAGAGACATGACAGACAACATTTTAGCTTGTAGGCCGCAGGGAATGACAACAAACACGGGGCTTGGAGTGCAACAGGATCCTCCGTAACGGAGAGGTGCGGGGGGGGAGGCGCAGGCTTTTTTATGTGCGGCGGCTTCATCCTCAGAGGTACTGAGAGACAAAACAACTGGAATAGCTTCTGCAGCATACGAGATGATGCTGCTTCAGTGAGCTGGGAGGAGATCTGTGCTCTTTTTTAACACAGTAGGATCCTCTGGCTACGGCCTGAGGTCGAGTCAATGCATGGAGAAGTGTTACGTCACTCCTGAGGCTCTGCATTTGATCAATTAGATAGCAGGTCATGGTGAGGAGAAATCCTTTATAGTTGGATTAGGAACTCTAGGAACTCAGCTGTCAGGACTCACCTTTGGAACAAGGAGCTTGGAGGATGCATTCAGACGTCTCCTTGGGTGCCCTGGTGGGGAAGTTCTTCCAGACACGCCTGAGCAACAAGGAGCTCATGGTAGAGAGCCAGAGGAACACTGAGCGACCCGGGTGTCTCCTCTGGCAGAGCAGACTGGGTCATTCTGTAGGAGGACCTCAGAGGAAGCTGGAGGACATCTGGGCACAATTGAACCTGCTGCTTTAGAGATCTGGATCTGAACCAACACAAATCCTCTACGTACATGAAGACGTACACGGCTTCATTTTATCCTGTCGCCATGGAGACAAACCATTTCCAGTTACTTTGCCTTAAGGGAAATGTATTCATTACACATTTCATCACCATGCTGCATTGATAGATAGATTATCAGTCAAAAGGTGGCTGGTTGAGGAAGAACGCATCACAAAATCTTTGTTACATTTGTTTGTTTTCAAGAGAAGATGATTGAAGAAAATATTGAAATATAAATGAGATAAGATTGACTTCTATTTTGGGGGAAATAACTGCAATATTGCCCAAAAAATATAATCTACAGATTAATCGCAATAATGATCTGTTGATAAATCGTTGAAAAAAATAATGGTTAGGTGCAAGAAAAACACACTGCAGACACAAACCAACATTTCTCTGCTGGTTTGCTTGGAGTGTAAAGCAGCTCAGCCGTTTCCTGTCGCTCCATCAAGTAGCTTCAGTACATTTAGCTTGTGGTGCAGCCAGCTACGTTGTTCTGAGCGGCTCGGCTGTGGCTGAGCTGCTTTCCTCTCGGCACAATAAGAGGCGCAGACAGGTGTAGTTTCTCTCAGCGCGTGACCAGCAGCACCAAGAGAAGTCCCTGCTTCTGCGAGGAGCTGCCTTAGCCTCTTTATTTACGACTCACAAAATACAGGTGTGGCTCCTAGACAGCGTTCAAGCTTTCTGATATCGGTGTCATTTCCTCGCCCTCTGCTTTCACACACTTGTAAAGCTGACAGAGGAAAGAGGAAAACTTCAATCATTGCAATCAATTCTGCTGCCAAACAGATCACACTCCTTCAGAATAATCCACTTGTTTCCCTCCAGGTGAGGATTTGTGCGTTTAGTATAGTTTCATATCTGACATACAGATGTAGTTTATTTGCATTTCTATATTTATATACAATGCTCTCCTGCTTTATAGCTTAATAACTCACTTTGACCTCACTGTAGCAGTTGTGCGTTGACTGTACGGCGGCTTACTGAAGGCATGTTAGTTACTCTTCCCTTTTCTTCCCCTGGCTCCTGCTCGGCCCCCTGCTGTCTACAGAGGGGACGTGCACACGGCCTCACCGCTACAACACCTCCACTTTGAATTGGGTTCAAAATGTCGTGACGAAGCACTGCAGTCTGTGGAAAAGACAATGAATGACGTCATTGAAGTGGAGGGAAGCCTGAGGGATGAAAGAGTTTATGGGGACGTGAGGCGAGCGTTGATATGTGGAGGAAAGTGATCATATGTGTCGTGGGGGGGGGGGGGGGGGTCTGTTGATCCCACTGTGACGCTATGAGTCGTAGGGAAACGTGGAAGTCAAATGAACTTCAACACAGAATAATGCGAGGAGCGGCTAAGTGCTAAGCGCGCGCGCGCACACACACACACACACACACACACACACACACACACACACACACACACACACACACACACACACACACACACACACACACACACACACACACACACACACACACACACACACACACACACACACACACACACACACACACACACACACACACACACATTGGGGTATATTGCAAATTGAGCTTCTACTCTACGTTTAAGGTCCTAACCTGGCTCACACTGAGGCATCAGAATGTAACATAAATAGAGCCGTTTTAGTTCCACCTTTAGAAGAAGAAGTGCTTTCTGATGAGGACCAAACTCCTCTCGTCAATTCTTTTGTTATTCACCGACACGATGACGGAAGTTACGTTAGTGACGTTGACAAAAACGTGTTATAAGCTTCACACAGGTTGGATTCACTGCAGGGCAGATTGTGTAGGGGTAAGAGAGCCTAGTGTGCAGGGCGCCCCCTTGTGGTCAGCAGGTTGCATGACTGGAGGCGCAGCATTGGGGAGTTTCCAAATGGACAAGGTCAAAGGGAAATGTGGGATTTCCTGGTTTGGAGGAGGAGGTGGGCGAGGTGGAGAAGATTTATGACTGCTTATTTATATTTTCATGAAGTATTTACTGTGTTTAACCTCATCAATCATTTGTATCTAAGAGGCGAAGTCGCCCGAGTGTCAGGTTTGAAACTGAAGGGGGGGTGTAGATGAAGATGGATAATTCCACTTGGAATCGAGTCAAGAAAGCAGGAATTCCTTGAGGGAAATTTCCAGGCCCTCCTTTCTCCTGTGGCGGTGTATTGTTGCAAATGAAGTTGTTTCCATGGCCATCACCTACTCCAAACCAAATGTCCCCGTGCTGACCCCTCCCACTAGAGATCCGTACGCTACAAACCACCTTTATGTTGCCGATACCCGACCTCACTGTTGGTTCTTTATTTGTCTCTCGTGCTGCCGCTTGGTGAGGAGATACTTAAAGAACTCGTAGACGGACCAGCTGATCGCCGTGGAGGGCATCTGGTAGATGATGCGAGCCTGGACGCCCTTGAAAAAGGCCGGCACGCCTCCCGTCCTGTATACCGTCCGAAAGGCCTCGCCCAGACCGGAGATGTGGCGGCTCCCAGCTGCTGCTGCGCCCGCCGCCTCCGCCTGGATCACGTGGATGGCCTGCGCCTCCTGGGTGTTTAACAGGGTCTTGCAGACGTCTAGAGGAGTGGTGGCGGCGGCGGCGATGGCCCCAGCCAGGGCACCGGACACAACATGGGAGGAAGCGTTGTAGTGTCTGTGGGGGTTGAGGAGCTCCTGCAGATACTCGTAGGTCATGAAGTGGAGCGCCTGAAAGGGCACGTTCATGGTCAGCTGCGTGGTGTAGCTGCGGTAGAAGGCAGCCGGGCCCTCGCGTCTCAACAAGGAGCCAATGCATTCCAGCACGCCGCGGTAAGGAGAGTTGTACATCTGCATACGCTGTTTGACAACTGTGAGGAAGAGAGAAGAAGCAGGACGGGGATCAAGGACAGCAGCATTAAGAACCAACCAAAGTAGACGCAAGATAGATGCATCTTTGGTTAAATCTTCTAGCCTTAGGATTAAGAAAAAGCCTGCCGAGTCGAAACCTCGAAAGACTCAGAAACAGAAATGTTTGCTTTTGGCAGCAACATGAGGGATGACACTACTGTGACCTCATGGTACAGACACGTCTTCCTCCTGACAGAACCACTGATCCCTCATTTCTCCCTGCAGAGGTTCTTTGCACACTGAGGTCAGACTGATGCTGAGATGGTCGGTGGGCAAGTGGGTCTGAGTCTGAATGCTGCTGTGATAGGTTTCCATATTAAAGATGCCATTTATTTAATTAATTAATGTAAATGAAAGGAAATAAAAGGAAAAAAGGCGGTACGGTTTTATCGACCAAACAAATAATTTTACAATTTTCTCAAATGTATAATCTTAATATAATAACGTGCATTTATTAGACTGACAGATATCACATACCTATATAGCATTACTTTGGTTTACTTGACTCTGTAAAGCTCTGAGGTGGTTTGGATAGTAATGACTCAGTGGCACCACCTACTGGCCTGATGGCAGAAATGCATATTATAGGGATTTTAGAAGCAAAGAGTGTGTGTGTGTGTGTGTGTGTGTGTGTGTGTGTGTGTGTGTGTGTGTGTGTGTGTGTGTGTGTGTGTGTGTGTGTGTGTGTGTGTGTGTGTCAGCAGGCAGGTGTTTTTGTTTTGTTTTACCTTCTGCTGGGTTCATGATGGCGTCGTGGAGCACAGTGGCCATGCAGCCGGCCGCTCCTGGACAACAAACATGGGACGAAACACAGCAGCAGAGAGGGAGTTACAGCGGGGGCCAGGAGGGTAAAAAAAACTCACTTAATAAAGGAAACATTCAATTTCTGTTTCCTTGATGAGCCATGACTGGTACTTCCTGTCCAGGGTAGTTCCTTTAATGGCACATTGAGCCTTTTGAGGGTCTTTTGAAGTTTACACACATACCGTTGGCAAAGTGGCTGTTGGTCCCGGGGTGTATGGCGGCACTGAGAGAGAACTTGATCTTCTCGTAGCAGGAGAAGTAGATGGCGTGGGCTGGACCCGCTCCCACCGCCAGCACGTTCACCCCCCTGATTGGTCGCCACAGCCCCTCGGTCCGGACGATCTGCCGCAGGGCGTCCATCACGTTGCGGTAGCGTGCTCCTGGCTCAGGGTGGAGACTCTGCATGCGGGTCTGTGGTGAGATGAGCAGACGATGAGCACCCCCAGTATCGGCAACAAACAAGAATTCAGAGAGCAAAGGTCAAGGCGCCTGGCTTGACCTTTGCTCTTCCTGCAAACGGAGCATTAACAGAGACTTCCTGCAAACGGAGCATTAACAGAGATCAGAAACAGGAAAGTTGCTGCTGATGTGACTGACAAATACATCTGCACTCAATTGGAGCGTCCGTTACTCAGGCAGTGGCCTCTGGTGGTTCTCCACAGTGAAACTCCGTTATTGCACAACAAAACAGCCAGTGTGTATCTGGTGACTACTGCCTCCTACCAGGACCGCTGAACAGGAACTTCAGCCTCATTCCAGACTGCACAAGATGCTGCAATCCACAAACTTTCCCCAAAGTACACATAATGAGCGGGAAGCCGGCTCCCCTCCCCAGGGTTACATCATGGGGGGGGGGGGGGGTCAACTTTGCTGACCTTGGCCTGGTGATGTCATTGAAAACGTTCTGGAAATTAAAGCCACACTCAGACAACTACAGAAGTTTAGTATTCTCAGAAAATGCATTTTCAGACTTATGGGTTCATGTTATTCCCTCATCAGTGCAAAAATAGTATGAACGACCCATTAAAGCAAAGGCTACAGTCCACATGTTCTGCTTAGAGCAACACACGCACTTAATTCATAGCATTTGACCTCAAGTGTCCCTGAATTAGGGAAGAACAGGGACAGAACCCCCGACTGGGTTAGCTAATGGAACCCAGGCTGGGTTAGCTAACAGGACCCAGGCTGGGTTAGCTAACTGACCCCGGGGTGGATTATCTAACAGAACCCCCGACTGCATTAGCTAACAGAACCCAGGCTGGGTTAGCTAACTGGCCCCGGGGTGGATTATCTAACAGAACCCCCGACTGCATTAGCTAACAG
The DNA here is from genome assembly GCF_046128005.1 of Genypterus blacodes. Taxonomy (NCBI): domain Eukaryota; kingdom Metazoa; phylum Chordata; class Actinopteri; order Ophidiiformes; family Ophidiidae; genus Genypterus; species Genypterus blacodes. Next base: position 156,062 of record NW_027467152.1, on the reverse strand, counting down.
AACCGAGGCTGGGTTAGCTAACTGGCCCCGGGGTGGATTATCGAACAGAACCCCCGACTGGGTTAGCTAACAGAACACAGGCTGGGTTAGCTAACTGGCTCCGGGGTGGATTATCGAACAGAACCCCCGACTGGGTTAGCTAATAAAACCGCCGCTGGGTTAGCATACAGAACCCAGGATAGGTTAGCTAACAGAACCCAGGCTGGGTTAGCTAACAGAACCCCCGCTGGAATGGGTTAGCTAACCGGCTGTTGTGCAAGGAGACGCAACTGTCAAAAGCCGTTGTATATTAGCTAACATGGTGACATGCAGAGAGAAACTAGACTCACTCGTAAATGTGTCTTTCCGGTGTTGACATGTTTGCTCTTGTTACCTAAGTGCCCTCTGTTAACGCGCTAAACTGGCTGGTGCTCGGGCTTCATGCCGGGCCTGCGGTGAGACACAGACCCGGCTCACGTGTTTCACTCTAAGCGGCGTGTTGTGTGTCTGTGGTCCGGTACCTTCACACAGTCGACGGGGTACATGAGGCAGTGCTCCATGACACCAGCCACGGCTCCTGCCAGCATGTGTGTGCTGGTAGCTGATCCGTGTGGAAGTCCCTCATAGTCTACTTCTGAATCCGCGGCCGTCGAGCTTTCGGGCGTTGTTCGGAGCAAAACCGGTGCGAAGTCCGCTTCCACTGGCATCCCCGGAGAAAGAGTCCCAACGAACCCCCCGGTGCCGTCCATGAGCCTGCCGCTGAGCCATTGAATCTCTGCCCGAGCTGCACCACCAACTCGGCCGTTGACGCTCGGTGTTTCCACGGAGGTTCGCCGAGACACGAAGCCGCCCGCTTCCATTCAAGCTGCAGAACGTTCGCGGTATGTTCAAGTCGCGGCCCGCTCGGTCGTGTGGTCCGATCCCTAGTGTCACCCCCCACGGCAGGTGGAACGTCTACGTGGGAGTCTGAAGACTCTGCTGCTCGCCAAACAGCTGTCGAGAGACCGGTAAACCGATCCGAGGGTGGGCGGGGCGTCGGTGGGTTTGGCGCCGAGTCAGAGTGGTAGTCGGTACGCTATTTCATAAGGCGACTGTCAATCATCTTCCCTCCCCACCATAAGGTTACGTAAGAGGACATTTTACCTTTAGATATTCATAAATACGGCGGGCAGGAGATGTGGGAGGGGCTTCGATGTATTTGGGGCAGTGCGTAGTTAATACGCAGCTTGGTCACTGGACATTTTAATTAGCCGTCACTAGCAGAAATACTCTTTAAATAATAATCTGAAGTACAATATACTGTCCATACATAAACTTATTTTGATCAGAACAGACTCATTACTGATTTTACCAAGTACTGGATACTGCATAATCAAGAGTCCTGCTGCTCCCCTCAGTGTGGTAGGGTTTCGTTTTTTACGGCTCCTAACCCTAACAACAGGTTTTCTTACTTTCGTTTTAAACTGCTGAAACGTAATGGTTCCGATGCGTCACTTTGAGTTCATACTGTGGTGACACTTAGAATAACATTTAAGATGTGTAAAACCCTGACCCTAACCCTAAAATGGGTTAAACGAGAACTATGGATGAATCTTGACATTATGATCAGTATTTACTGTTAATTCTTGCATTCCCCGTCTTAAAGTGTGTTCATCAGTTCCTTTAATAGACGTATGATCTCATGTGTGAGAACGTTAAGTTTTGAAAAGCTATTCGAAATTAAATGGAACATTTTAATGTGCGTGATTGGTAAGATTGTTAACTTCCTCATCAATACATTATGTAAGTTAGCTTAAAGACGTGTGGGGTGGTACACATTTTGTTAATCGGTTTTAATTATCATGATGAAGATACTTTTGATGGTAAAATTAACATCAGCAGCTTAATACTTTCACTCAAGTGTTTTTCTCAAAGGCGAATTTTATTTGTAATGAAGTCATTTTTAGTGGAATGTCTATGTCTTTGTCTTCAATGCGCTTGATTCACGACCATATTAACTTGACTAAATGACACATAAAAGGCAACCACATCTGGACAGCCACTGTGCGGCCTTCAGTGACGCCTCGTGTCGCACACACAGCTGTACAAGCTACGACTGGTTTGGAGACATCCGTCACAATAAGATATCAGGAAATTATAATAACAGTAAAAGAAAAACAAAGAACAAGCTATGAAGAACAACACACTTAAAAGAGATAACTATGTTATGTACTTGGGAGTATTCAAACCGACTACATTAACCACCTCCGGTGGCCTTACAGACGGTAGAGTGCCGAAGCCTGTAAATGCATGTAAGTTAACGTGAGGATGACGTTTTTCAATCAAAAACAAGTCAGCATTCCCACGGCACCTAAACGTCTCAGAGGGGGGCGTGGGCTTACGTGGATTTACGTGGACTGGCCGGAACACACTCCCTCGTCATTTCCTCCTGCTGCGCCTCTTCTTCTTTTCAAATAATCTCATTCCAGCTCAAGAAGAAGAGACTCGAACGTCGTCCCTCAACAAGAACAACAGAGTCCACTGACTGACCGACTGTCATGGCGGAGGAGAAGAGGCTATAGGTAACCCGATGCCAAACGGAGTGTTACGGCAGAGCGTTGTGGCATATGGACACTTAAACATTGGGCAGTGAGAGTGGTGTACAGGATTTTCGAGTTGCTGCGCTAATTGATGATCATTTAGGTGGCCACGACGAATGCCTTATTACTTTTCTCTACAATTAGGGTTTTATTTCTCAACAACAATATCGCGTTCGGTGTTTTGTGCTTAAATGAACAATTAAAAACATAAAACATATCAGCATCAAGACATATCGAGTCGCGATTTGAAACGAAACGAAAAATCAAATTAAAACGGTACTACTCATTTGGTGTATAATCAGGTTTCGGGCGGTTTTCGTTCAGTTTATGTTTCGCTTGATAAACCACCACACCTGCAAACGCACATTTAACATTTGAGAGCACATAAGCTACCATCGCAGCTTTCTTTCTGTCGGATTTAAACAACACGGCGCTCGCATGGACTATCAGACACCAGTTAACCCGGACAACAGTGAAACCGTTACACCGGTGAGTAACGTAATAGTGTCCTTTTAATTACACGCATCGGCTGTAAGAAGGTAGATATTGAAACTTAACTTGTGTCGTTTATTCCGTATAGCAGACCCGCTCTTTTTAAGAGCTAATTTTTCTTCACAGATATATTATATAACCAACAGATAAGACGGCTAAACATAAAATACAAACCATGACCTCACACTCAAATATCACACAAGTATTGGAAATGTTATCAGGTCATATTAACAGAAGCCCAAAACGTAATAGAATGTCTATTAAAAGGATTACTACTATGATATTTTGTCTTTTTCAACATCAGAATTTCACAAAGAGTCACCAAAGGGCTATGCATTGATCTTGATCAATATCTGGATCGGGGCTGATTGCTCTTGTAGATTCTCCGTCACATATGGTTAAATGTTTCCACTGAAGTGTCTGTTTTCTTCTGTGGGCTGAGCCTCCTTTAACTTGAACTGTAAAAGTAGGAGAGGATTGAGCTGTGAGATGGCGTTTAGGGGGACATTACATCAATCTGAGAAATAACTCAGTCTTCTTTGCTCCAAGTAAGCCTGTGACAGAGCACATGTGGAGATAAGGAGAAGAACAGCCAGCGTCTCCTCTGAGAGTTGTGCTTTGGGCCTGGTGACTCCTTCGGTCACATGGGAGTCACGTGCCTCCTTTTTCATCTTTGGATAAGCTGGAGTGTATTTACTCACCTGTAGTGTTTCTCTCCACATTTCCCTTCAGGTATCTTTCCATCGCGGAGTCCATACAGGGAACATTACATCAATCTGAGAAATAACAAAGCACCACCTGTAGATCACAGACGGAGTGAGGCTGCCATGAGGTGACGACTGTCAAGACTGTGTTTTGGCTTCACAGACATATGGCAAGGTAATACACTGATAAGAGCACACGTCCACCTCAAACAAGTCTTTATAAAGGTATGCAGGAGTAATAAATACTGTATAACTCTGGTGATGTGCGAGTGTATATTTAGTTGTCTTCTGCCCTCAGGATCAGTTTGTCCTGCCTGCCGGCCACCTGGTACTGCAGCTATATTCCCAGGCAGAGGCTCCTCTTGCTCCTCCTGCTGCTCACCGCCTCGGCCCTCTTCCTCCTGAGTGTCTACCAAAAGCAGCTGTGGGCCCTCCAGCGGCGTCCTGGGTCCCGGTTTAATAAGTGAGTGGACACAAAGGAGGACTTTGAGGACGGACCACCTGAATGGAGTTTTTTATCATCGGTGACAGATTTTTCAGAATAGCTAGCGGCGTCATTGTCAAAGCGCTCTGAACGTGTTCATCTGGATCTTTGTGTTTCCGGCGCTCTTGAAGCTGGATCTGAAAATTCCAGAGGAGCAGAGAAATGATTAGCAGTTCCATGAGAGCGGTTATCTGCTGTTACCAGGGTTAATGTTTTGTCAGGTCCAAGTAAGCCTGTGACAGAGCCCATGTGGAGATAAGGAGAAGAACAGCCAGCGTCTCCTCTGAGAGTTGTTCATGCTTTGGGCCTGGTGACTCCTTCGGTCACATGGGAGTCACGTGCCTCCTTTTTCATCTTTGGATAAGCTGGAGTGTATTTACTCACCTGTAGTGTTTCTCTCCACATTTCCCTTCAGGTATCTTTCCATCGCGGAGTCCATGGAGGCCACCGACATCTTGAACCCTGGGCTGAATTACGGGATCGTGGTGGACTGTGGCAGCAGCGGCTCCAGGGTGTTTGTGTACTACTGGCCCCCCCACAACGGGAACCCCCACACCCTGCTGGACATCAGACAGATGAGGGACAAAGACCGCAAACCTGTCGTCAAAAAGATCAAACCTGGTGAGTGGGCGGAGCCTCCTGGTGGCTGTTTGCCTTCTTTTCTAGGTGTCAGACATTATGTTTCCACACGTAACACATGTAGTTCATTTACGCTGTAGGCCAACACTATGGATGTAATGTTGTCACGTGTTGGACATTATTATTAAAACAGCTATGCTCGACGCCTTTAAAGCGAGCTTGGGGGCGGAGTCATGCGGTGTGAATAGAGCCGACACGCTCCCTGTGTGACAGCTCAGTGTGAAGGTCACACACACACACACACACACACGCCGGCTTCAATTCAACCATGTTACAGCTTCCATTAAAGCCACGGGCTGCTCCACTTATCTCATCACAGCACACAGATTAGATACAGGGCCTGTGTGTTCCAGGAACACACACATGTTTACCTGACCATTATGACTCACACGCTGAAGCAGCAGCCTGGAAGAGTGGTGGAATCAACTGTCTGTGCGTGTGTGTGTGTGTGTGTGTGACAGGTATCTCCACCATGGTGAAGACACCGTCTCAGGCGAGTGATTACCTCCACCCCCTGCTGAGCGTGGCTGCAGCTCACGTGCCCAGGAGCAAACACAAAGAGACGCCGCTCTACATCCTCTGCACGGCCGGCATGAGGCTGCTGTCAGAGAGGTGAGGAACGTTTACTAACTAACATTCTCTAGCATTGATCTAGTTCTTTTGAACACATTTAGGGTCATCACACTTTCAAAACGGATACAGACGCACACACACACACACACACACACACACACACACACACACACACACACACACACACACACACACACACACATACACAAGGATACAGGGTTTGGAAAAGTCACAATGCAGACAAAATGAATAACTTCCTGTCTTGTTTCTCAGCGAGCAGGCGGCCATCTTGGACGACCTGGTCTCCGATGTTCCTCAGGAGTTTGACTTCCTGTTTTCTCAGTCCCATGCTGAGGTCATCTCAGGGAAACAGGAAGGTGAGATGAAGGTTAAACACAAACATGACAACTTCCTGCTCTTAACAGATGTTGTGTTTGAAGATACAATTAACTCAAATGTAAAAAGTCCAGCTGTCATTTCTCCAAACAAAATAAACTATAATGAATTATAGGCTAAACATAGATGATAAATATAATACACATGAATAAATGTGTGTGTGTGTGTGTGTGTGTGTGTCTCTAGGTGTGTACGCGTGGATCGGCATTAACTTTGTGTTGGGACGCTTCGATCACGCTGAAGACGGTGAGTGAGTGTGTGTGTGTGTGTGTGTGTGTGTGTGTGTGTGTGTGTGTGTGTGTGTGTGTGTGTGTGTGTGTGTGTGTGTGTGTGTGTGTGTGTGTGTGTGTGTGTGTGTGTGTGTGTGTGTGTGTGTGTGTGTGTGTGTGTGTGTGTGTGTGTGAGAGTGAGATCAGAACTTTTCAATCAACCTCAATCTGAATCAACTAAAATTTGGGCAAAAATGAAGTCATGGCTTTGAAAAATGTCAAGAGTGTCTCTGTCACGTTTTAGAAGACGCCACAGTCGAAGTGACGACGGGGTCTCAGAACCAGCAGCCAATCAGCAGGCGGCGTACCGTGGGCATCATGGATATGGGCGGAGCTTCGCTGCAGATCGCCTACGAGGTTCCCAGTGCCATCACCTTCAGCTCGCCACAGGAGGTGAGGGAGAGCGTTACTCCGTCTCCTCCATGTTTGTAGCTGTGTGTGCACAGGTGTGTAATGTGTGTGTGTGTGTGTGTGTTGTGGTGCAGGAGGAGGCGGGGAAAAGCGTGCTGGCAGAATTCAACCTGGGCTGTGATGTAGAACACACAGAACACGTGTACAGAGTCTACGTCACCACTTTCCTTGGTTTTGGAGGAAACATGGCCCGTCAGCGCTACGAGGACCAGCTGGTCAACAACACACTGGGCAAGAACAGGTACACACACACACACACACACACACACACACACACACACACACACACACACACACACACACACACACACACACACACACACACACACACACACACACACACACACACACATGAACTCCCACATGTCCCCATCATGTCGGAGGATGTTCCTCTCAGTCTCCCTTCACATCACATGTTTTACATCTGAAAGGTTCACGTCCGTATGTAAACAACGTTTCTTCCCCCCCCTCTAGGTTGCTGACGGCACAGATGGGCATGAGCGAGGACAAACCGTACCTGGACCCCTGCCTGCCCCCCGCCCTGTCGGACACTGTGGTCCGGGACAACCGCACGGTGCACCTGAGGGGTGAGGGGGACTGGGCGCGGTGCCAGGAAGCCGTGAGACCCTTCCTGGGCCTCCACAACGGCACCATGTCGCCACAGGGGGTCTACCAGGTAGGGCGGTCCACAATGGGACAACACGGACTCCAGACAGCTGGAGCGTCCCTCTTTTGTCTTTGTCTAAATTAACCTTTGACCCCATTTTTCAGGCTCCCATCAACTTCAGCAACAGCGAGTTCTACGGCTTCTCCGAGTTCTTCTACTGTATGGAAGACGTGCTGAGGATAGGAGGACAGTACGACAGCCAGAAGTACTCCCGTGCTGCCATGGTAACCCCAGCTCCACTTTACCAATGTCCTTCTCAGAGATGATGCTAGAACTTTCCACAGACCCATCTTATGTTAGATGATTGTTGTTACTGGTCCATCTGGCAGCATCTGACCCATAGCAGGCCCTGGATCTCTGGACAGACATTCTGCTTTGTGGTCCTGAAGGCGGTGAAAGAACAAAGAAGTCACTGGCACTACTAGTCACTACTAATCAGTTTAAGCCGCAAACGTGTTCATGATATGGAGCTAGAGCACAGAGGTCAGGTTAACAAAAGTCTTCTGGTGGAAGGATCAGCAGCCAGATGTTTGGTTGGAGCTGTAGGTGAGGACGCAGCAGAGCGCAGAGGAATCGGAGGGAAGCCGTCCGTGTTTGTGTGAGGTTAACCACCGTTTCATTTCAGGACTACTGCTCCACCAAGTGGCCAACGCTAAAACGGCGCCTGGACAACGAGCTTTTCTCTCAGCAGGCCGACATCAGCAGACTCAAGTAAGCTGCACTCTGTCACAGTCTGTCCGTCGTGTCTGCTTCCCCTCCCTTTAAACCACCAGCGCTCTGCTAGTGATGCACGTCTCAGACAGGAACAGGAAGTGTGTTCAAACGGACAGTTGGTGTAAAGTTCAGTAAAGTTGGTTTTCCTAATTGTCCAGGTATCAGTGCTTCAAGTCGGCCTGGATGTACGAGGTTTTACACTCTGGTTTCCGTTTCCCCGTCACCTACCGCAGCCTGAGAACCGCCCAGCTGGTTTACGACAAGGAGGTGCAGTGGACGCTGGGCGCCATTCTGTTCAGAACCCGCTTCCTGCCTCTGAGGTAACAGAGACGTGCAACGCCGCGTGCGTGCGTTCGGCGTGCGTGACACTTGAGCTGATGTAAAGCTGTCTTCTTGTCTCCCACACTGCTTCTCCAGGGACCTGCAGCAGGAAACCTTCCGTCAGAACCACTCCAGTTGGCTGCGCTCCTCCTTTGTCTACAACCACCACCTGTTCTCCGTCTGCATCCTGGTGGTGCTCCTGGCCATCGTGCTCTACATCCTGCGCCTGCGGAGGATCCACCAGCGCGAGCAGCGGCAGGCTGAGGCCCTCAACCTTCTCTGGGCGGAGGAGGGAGAGGCTCTCCTGCCCTGAGGACCGGGCCGAGCCTCTGGAAGCCTGCGGGGGTCAAAAGTCTTCTGACATTATCTTGTAGTCAAAGCACAAATACAAACCAGAAGAGCATGGAGGGAAGATGAAGGTCCTGGAAATGACTGGAGCCAGCAGGGGGACCTGAATGAGTCAATGTTGAGTCCATTACAGTCCAGAGACCTTTAATCCACCGGGACCAAGCTGCTCCGCCTGTCCTTTGATGTCTCACACTGGAGTTTGTGTTCTTTATGACTTCCCTCAGGACAAAGTGGCAAGAAAAGGACCAGAGCAGCACGAGGGTGTGAAGCCACCGAGGTGTGTGTGTGTCGACGAGGCAGAGGCTCAACCTGTTTGGAGCCAAAACCATTTTTTTTCAGAAAAAAGTCCAGGTCTGTTCCATCTTCCCTTGCATGTCTTGGTGTAGGAGAACGATCTGTGCTGCTTCAGCAGAAGAAGAACAGATGCGTGTTTAAGACAGACGACTTGACGTGAGCTCATCATCGGGTGCGTCGCAAAGGCCACGGTGCAATTCTCTACACGTGACCGCAAATGTGAGCGGGCCGGGCCTCCATGAGCTCAGCACGCAGCCGGTCAATGTGTGTGTGTGTGTGTTGGTGTGTGTGTGATCAGTCAGTCAGTCGCTCCACCAGGGAGCCTTCATCACAACCACAGAGTTAGTTCAATGTGTCTTCCCATGATCTCTCTTGATTGGGTGTGTGTGTTCAGTGTGTATCTGAAGGATAATAGAACCACAACATAATGAATGAACTCTTAACCCTTTGTGGCGGAGCGGGTCTGAGACTCCAAACGATGAAGAGCTTTAGAACCTTGGGTCTTCTCTGTTTTGGCGACCTGCTTCTGGCTGTAATTGATCCAAACATCATCTTGCTGGTGAGCTCCGCCCACTGCTGACAGGTCAAGATGTCCACAAGTCACACAGGAGAGCAATAACACAACTCTCAAATTTGACACAATGTCAGGATTTGATCTCCTTCCCCTCTGTGTGTTCCTCTGTGTGTTCCTCTGTGTGTTCCTCTGTGTGTTCCTCTGAGTGTTCCTCTGAGTGTTCCTCTGAGTGTTCCTCTGTGTGTTCCTCTGAGTGTTCCTCTGAGTGTTCCTCTGAGTGTTCCTCTGTGTGTTCCTCTGAGTGTTCCTCTGTCAGTGTGTAGATGTTCTCCTTCTCTTCAGCTCTGTAGCTCTCTAATGGACCCTGATGGATCCATGTGGTTATTTCTTCTACAGCTCAAAGAGACAAGTTCTGCCCTCCACAATGAAAGCTGGACGTCTCTCCTGGCTTCACTCAGTGAGCTGTGTGATGATGTAATGAGGCTCACACCTCCTCACACCTCTGTTCTTCTCTCTGCATGTTTCACTACATTCAGATCAACATAGAAGTCTGTAACTAAGCTTCTGTCTAAAGACCTGCAGACCTGAAGAGAAGCACAAACATCTACACACTGACTGACGGAGGAACAATGTTAGTGACAACGTTTGGAAGTAAACGGCATTTGGTAAAGTTGCTTTAATGTGGTTAAGTTCAAGATTTCTGTCTTCTGTATACTCGGTTGAAGGTCACGACAACTGTCCCTTGGATTGTTCCTGCATAACTTGAACGCCGCAGTTGGGTCGCCAAGTGCGCTGCTGATGTCCACGAGGGGACGGACGGCAGCCTAGAGGCCCTTTAGCCCTAAAGAGGCCCTGAACTGCCCTATGATTTATAAGTGCGTGTATAACAAAGGGAAGCTGAAGCTCAAAGGGAGCTGAAACAGGACGAGCTGCCGTGGAGCCGCGATGCGTCCACTGTTCAGCAGAAATTTATTTTTATCGCAGGCATGGTGACGGTGCAGTAGCCATGACGACACAAACCTGTCTGCGTCACGTCTGTCAGACAGACAGGAGGTCAATAACTCATCAGTCCCACTGTTCCTAAATCTCCGTGATCAGAGTTTGTAGTTCATGATTTGTAAGCTGCATTGTGCACAGATTTTCATTTCATAGGTGAGTGGGGGGTAAAAGTTCATGTGATTGGTCACATGGCATCACAGGATACTGAGAGGTTGCAACATAACCCAAATCAAACTCGTGTATAAAGGTTGAGTGTTGGTAGGATTTTGTGCATCTTGGCTCAACCAATCACAAAGCAGAACTCCCCTATGAAACTAAACCAGCCCACCGTGCTTAGGAGACGATTTATATTTGTTCTTTACCTTTATGATTCCATTTCTGCTAAATCTGTCCAATGGTAAATGTTTGAGTGAATATAGAGCGGCTGTGGCAGCGTCAGAAGGTTCCTGGTTTGATTCCGGGCTCCTCCTAGAGAGCCTGTTGAAGTGTCGGTGACCTGGTGTGCAGGTGGTCTCAGGTGGTCTCAGGTGGTCTCGGTCAGTGTGTGGATCCCTATTTCACCTTTTTCTTACTTTTCCTCCTGAAACCCGAGGAAAGACCTGAGTCAGACATGTGCCTCTGGCCTCTGGCCTGCTGGACGTTGTCGGACATAAGCAGTGGTGCTTCCATGTGACTGGACTCACCGTTGAGTCTTGAAGAAGTTCCTTTGCTCACCAAACAGCTTCTTCATCCATATAGTTTCCACCGCTTGTCCAGGTCACCATGACAGCAGCCAGGTCCTCCGGCTCTTCTTCGTAGATGAACCGGGACATTGAGAGCTTTTCTCTCCTCACCAAGATCTACAGCTTCTTTGATGCTTAGTATGATGGGCAGCAAACCAGCATTCATCCTGCCAGTCCTTCACACCTCGGGTCAGGTCGCTCACCGAGTCACATGGGAACCACCAGGGTCTTTGGAGTGGTCGGTCACATGAATGGACCGCTCCACACGTGTTCTAGTGTCTCAGCTCCTCAGTGTCAGAGCGGTTAGCCACCTCCGTCCCTGACCGCTCCAACGTCTCCCATGTGACCCACTGTGTCGTCTACTGCAAGGCGCCGATGACCGTTCCCTGCTCAGCGTGGACTTGGAGCTGAAGCGGTCACATGGATGAGTCCGGCTGCTGCTCCTCCACTGTTAGACCTGCTGAGATGCTTTATGGGAATCCTCTCTGTTTGCATTCTTAATGAGGACCGTGTGTGTGCGTGTGTGTGTGTGTGTGCGTGTTTTCTCAGAGCTGGGCGTTGTGCAATGTTGAATTATGATGAAGTTTCATGTTGAAATGTCAAGGTGTTAAAGTCAATGTGAATATAAACCATTCCTATTCAACAAAGCAAGAATCTGTGCGCTTCTTTTATGTTAGCAAGGGTTGGATCTGTAAACCCTCAGCACTGTCTGACAGAACCCCAGCAGCCTTCAACTACGACTCCAAGTGAACTCCAGCTCCTTCCATACACAAATGCAGCTCAGGTGCAGATAGGGAAGTATATAGAAGTACTAACCGAACGGCTCTGGATCCTGGATGAATCCCAGCGGACCCGGCTCTCCTCCGCTCATCCTCTCAGACAGAACCGTGTGAAAAGTACTCACTCATGCTGCAGCGTAGTTTGTCCTGCTGGGGGTGCTGTGGAACATTTTTGTCCGGGTTCCCTGAACACACAGATCACGTGTGGAGGTGGAGGAAGGACTAAGAAACAGATATGAGCTCTAGCTTCTCCCCAGAGACACACACTCATGACACACTACCACATTTATTTTAAAAATATACTTTAATACAACAGCTGCATATAAATATTAAAATATACATTATACAGGTGTACAGTACGCTCACACAGAACCAAAACAAAAATATTAGGCTTCTATTTGTACGGCACTTGTCATTTTTGTAGGTTTTTTTTTTTTTTTTTTTTCTCTCTTCGACTATTTTCATTAAGGTTACTTGCTGACAAAGGGGTTGTACATAAAGATGTTAATGTGTTAATCAGGTCCAGAGGATGACTGAAGGACAGACGGACGGAGGAGTGGGAAGCTGTACAGTTTAACCACAAAGGTGTTGTGGAATGTTTGCTGTTCTCTTGGTTTGTCTTTCCTCTGGTGTCTCCTCCTTTTAAAGGAGCAGCAGGGATGTGAGCAGGATCACTATTTCACTTCTAATGAGACGCGGCATTTGTCCTTTTCCCGCCCACATCCATGACTAGCTTTTGATCTCCACAGAAACGACTGACTTGGTTTTGGTTAAAGCCACAAGGTGCGCCTCAGCCAGCCCCCCCCCCCCCCGCCCACACGGAGGTGTATAGGTCGGTGTCAAAGGAGAGGGAGGGCATGGAGACGTACGCCGCCTCAGCTAATGGCAGCGAACGGAGCGAGGCCCTCCTCTGCAGCTGTCAGTCTGCGACAGGGAACCGGGGGATTAAATGCTTTTGGGTAAACTACTCAAGAGGCCGCGGCTAAGTGCTGCGTCCCCGGGCCTCCTCTGTCTGGAGGCCCGCTTGCCTTTGAAACTGGAGATGACTACACGTCTCCGACAAAGCGCTCACTGGAGCAGAGCGGGGACGGCCAACCAGAGGTCAACAGCGTCCCACCAGTGTAGACTTACTGATGGGTCTATTCAAACGCCTCAGCCAGGCCTGTTCACCCCCCCTGCTGTCACATTAGCCAGCTTGTCCCCAGGCACTCGTCTCTCTGCTCCAGTGCTCCTGCTGTGGTAAGGATCTGTCTACGCAACTTCACGTGACGTGCAGCAGTTCAGTCTGGCTCCACTGTTCCAAGTAGGGCGGAATTTAGAGTTTGGATATTATAACTGAAGCACGGACACAAATGGAAATGCCTCTAGGCAAGGCAGGAAACACACACACACACACACACAGGCTGCAGCAGCTGTTGAACGTCAACTCTTCCCAGCCAAGTGACCGATATTCATGAAGAAAGTCCTCAAAGTAGACCAGCGATCTGGAACTCTCTCTTCCTTCCAAACAGCAGTGAACGTTTCAATAGAAGAGGAGGAGAAGTCCCGTCAGTCCTCATCAGGCTGACAGCTGATCCAGTCCTTGTCCATATTAGGTCAGACCCGGTCTAGCCTGGGGTGTTCTCAGGTCAGGTCAGAGTATTCCACGGTCTCGTTCAGGAATGAGACCTCACGTTGCGCTTATTTGTCTCATCCTTGATCCTGCAACCATGGGGGAGGGACCAGGCTCTGGGAATCCACCGGCTTCCCTTTGGAAATCTGCCTCCTGCTCTTCCAGGTACACACACACACACACAATAAATTCACTGCGCTCAGCTTTTGGCTTACAGGCGAATGTACACAGCAGATGGTGTGCTGTGTGACATAATTCAGCTTTGGAGGAAGGAAAACATCAGGATGAACTTCTGCATTCAAAAGGTATGGCTCTGAAAGACACAGACGGGCCGGGCCGGGCCTGCTACTGCCTTCAACCGCCTTCTGTCACGTGTGAAGAAAGGTGCTGCCAGCCCGAGATCCCCACCTGGCCCCCCCAGGCCCCCCCGGGCCGGCTCCTCGGCTCTGCTCCCCAGCTGCAGTTACGCCACTGTAAACACGTTCCAGCTGAATGCACAGGAATCCTGTTTACAGTTCGCCGCTCAGAGGGCAAACGGCATCTCCCACAAATCAAAGGATGCACTAAATGAGGCCAAATACCCTAAACTATCCACAGTGTTCCAGGATGAGGACGAGCCAGACGTCCACGAGGTGAAACGTTTAAGGTTAGCTCTCTCCCGCCCACTGGAAACAGGAAATGAGTTTCCATAGGAGGGGAGCTACATGTTAAAGAAGAGCAGCTTTGGAATGCAGCCCAGACGGTTAAAAGAAAAGGGAACTGCTTAACACAGCCACTCCTCTCCTTCTGTTTCCAGCAGACAGTGTTCTCGGCTTCCGTTTGCCTGTACGCCACTGCAATGAAATGTTTTGGTTGAGTTATTTGGGGCAGAACGCGGAGCAGCGCCCGCAGCGCCCCAGGCTTCTCCTCCGAATGTCACGTCAGGTCAAACTCTGGCCAGGAGGGGGATGGGTAAAGGTTCAGCCTGTAACAGGGGTTAAGATCAGGCATAAGAACACGGCTCCCTGTGGCTTTAAGCTCCAGGCACTTCAGAAAGGCGTCTTTATGCAAACAAACCGCCAGTTACAAAGCTACGTGCTCACAAGCCAAAACCCAGTAAGCAGTTACTGCAGGTTTGCATCGCTGCTCGTCATCGTACAGTAGCACCGTATTGAAACCATCGGTTGGCCACAAACTATGAATGAGTCTCTCCATCCACAGCCGTCTGAATAAAAAGGTGCCAAGAGTCTTTCTCTCTTTTGGAGGCGCTGAAGCCTTCTACAAAGGTGCTTAGATGCTCTTACCACAGTGCAATTCAAAGGGTCCTTGACTTTTATGTCCAACAACATTTAGAGACCTTGGACAACTTGGTCTAGCTTCAGTAAAGACCACCGAAGAAAGGCAGGTTGAAAACTCCAGAGTGGCGCCCACTAAGTGAGCGGTGGCTTTGCCAAATCACAAGAAAATGTAAAAAAAAAAAAAGAAGAAGAACAAACTAGCTCTACAAAGTGTTTTTCTCTTGAATATTCATCTTTGCAATTCAGGAAGGTGCGCTACATAATCAGGTCAGGGGTTGAGCAGAGGGCTGCTGAGGGCATTGAGGACTCTTTCTCTCCTGTTGCAGAGTTTGGTCTT
The DNA here is from genome assembly GCF_046128005.1 of Genypterus blacodes. Taxonomy (NCBI): domain Eukaryota; kingdom Metazoa; phylum Chordata; class Actinopteri; order Ophidiiformes; family Ophidiidae; genus Genypterus; species Genypterus blacodes. Next base: position 140,952 of record NW_027467152.1, on the reverse strand, counting down.
AGTGCAAATTCATCGATCAATAACTCATCTTGGTATCGTCATCCTGCCAAGGCCGCAGTACGCTTCATCTGATGCGGGCCGCCTGAAGGGGAGGAGTCCGAGTTATCTTATACACGGGCAAAACCACACACACACACACACACACACACACACACACACACACACACACACACACACACACCATTATCTGTCTCAACTGCAATTAAGGCAAAAATGGAATCAAGCCATAAGTATGGAGGGAGTGAATGGGATTGGGCAGTATACCAGTATACCTGATTACGTCATCGCAAACGTTGATAAAATTGAGTTGAAGTGGTTTAGTCCAAATAAGACCGCACATTAAAATCCATTTACAATCACATCCTCCAGTTCTGCATCTCAGTCTAAGCCCACTTTGATGTGGAGCCCGTCTCCCCCCCCCCCGATGGCTGAAGCGTACTGCGGCCTCAGGGGGCGTGGCTAACAGTGGGCAGCGTGTGAAGCAGCGGGAGGTTTGGTTCCCCAGCGTTTCCGGGTCAGGATCAGCAGTGTGACATATCTTTGGTCAGTTTGGATTAAGGTGCATTCTCTAGTTTGTGTAACTTTGCTCAGTTTGATGGGGGGGGGGGGGGGGGGGGGTGATTTAAAGCTCTATGGAATCTTCCGTCGCCACGCTGGCACCCAGATTCCCGTGTGACTAACATTTGGGAGCGCCTTCTAAGATGGAAGTGGTGCACAGTGCCTCTACAGGAGCCAACAGGTTCAGGCTTTGTCAGGCCTGGGCTCCTCCCACTTCCTTATTCGCACCTCCAATCCTCAAATGCCCCCGCGCCCTCCACTCACTACTGGCCCCCTGCCAACAACTACAACCAATCTACAAAACAGTGCAATGTCTATTCATAGGCACAATGGGATACAAATACAGCACACAGAGGGAGAGAGAAACACTATACACATTCATACAGTATATTACACCTCACACACACACACACACACACACACACACACAGAACACGGAATACACAGACGTCAGCAGCAGCTCCGGCTTGGCGGTGGATTGCGGCGCAGCGGTGAAGACGGCTGCTGTCCGGAGAGGAGCAGAGCTGGCACTTTCCTCCTTCGTCCGGGTCGCTCCCCACTTCTTCACGCCTCCGCCTCATCTACTCCGGCTTTGCTCTTCATTAAGTGTGCACTCGCCGTATGAGTGGAGGGAGGCCGTGTCGGGTTGAGACTGGTGGTGGAAGGGAGGGGAGGGCGCGCCGGGTGAGCCTAGACCGCCGGCCCGTCTCCTCCCTGGGGGGGCTCTTTGCATTGGCTCTGCCCCCCCCCGCTGGCTGCCAGAATCCTCTGCACAAAGTCTTTAGTCCGACCGGCAACAAGGGGACCTGCAGACGTCAGGGACATTTAGCAGGTGGATGTGACTTTAGATACGCTGTGTGTGTGTGTGTGTGTGTGTGTGTGTGTGTGTGTGTGTGTGTGTGTGTGTGTGTGTGTGTGTGTGTCTGTCTGTGTGTGTGTGTGTCTGTCTGTGTCTGTGTGTGTGTCTGTGTCTGTCTGTGTGTGTGTCTGTGTGTGTGTGTGTGTATATCTGTGTGTCTGTGTGTGTGTGTCTGTGTGTGTGTGTGTGTGTGTCTGTGTGTGTGTGTGTGTGTCTGTGTGTGTCTGTGTGTGTGTGTGTGTGTGTCTGTGTGTGTGTGTGTGTGTGTGTGTCTGTGTGTGTGTGTGTGTGTATCTGTGTGTGTGTATCTGTGTGTGTGTATCTGTGTGTGTGTATCTGTGTGTGTGTGTCTGTGTGTGTGTATCTGTGTGTCTGTGTGTGTGTGTCTGTGTATCTGTGTCTGTGTGTGTGTGTGTCTGTGTGTGTGTGTCTGTGTGTGTGTGTCTGTGTGTGTGTGTGTGTGTCTGTGTGTGTGTGTGTGTGTGTGTGTGTCTGTGTGTGTGTGTGTGTGTGTCTGTGTGTGTGTGTGTGTGTCTGTGTGTGTGTGTGTGTGTCTGTGTGTGTGTGTCTGTGTGTGCGTGTGTGTGTATCTGTCTGTGTCTGTGTCTGTTTGTGTGTGTGTATGTGTGTGTGTCTGTGTGTGTGTGTATCTGTGTGTGTGTGTATCTGTCTGTCTGTCTGTCTGTGTGTGTGTGTGTGTCTGTGTCTGTGTGTGTGTGTGTGTGTGTGTGTGTGTGTGTGTGTCTGTGTGTGTGTGTGTGTGTGTGTGTGTGTGTGTGTCTGTGTCTGTGTCTGTGTGTCTGTGTCTGTGTGTGTGTGTGTGTGTGTGTGTGTGTGTCTGTGTGTGTGTGTGTGTGTGTGTGTGTGTGTGTGTGTGTGTCTGTGTGTGTGTGTGTGTGTTTCAGCACGATAAAAAATAAAAAATAAATCCTGCAACAGGGAACATTAACCTGTTAAATTCTTCACATGTAAACCAAATGTTCTAGACCAGTGGTTCTCAAACTGTGGTACTACCAAACGGTCGTACCACCACAGGGATCGGAAATGCAACTTAAAATAAGTTTAGCCGGTGCCAGCGCACTTGTTGGTGCCGGCGCCGGCACCGGGAACGTCCCGCTAACGCCACATTTGCCGTTGACATCAGGGACAGCAGCACCACCCCCCCGCCCCACACCCTGGAGTCGGCCCCGGCGTGTGTGTGTGTGTGTGTGTGTGTGTGAACATGCTGTGGGTGTAAGAGGGACTGCCCCCTGCCCCATATAGGAGAGTTGTTTACATTTGCTTCCTGCTTGCATTATAGTTTATTCTGTATATATTATAGTACATTTTCACACTTCTGGTTGGATGCTAACTGCATTTCATTGGCTTGTACCTGTACTTTGCTCAATGACAATAAAGTTGAATCTAATCTAATCTAATGTTGGATAGCAGCTGAAGAGGGTCGGCCTACGCTACTGTATTTAACACCGGCCATAGTGGAGGGACTTGGAGAGCCAAATATTTTCTGAGGTGGTACCTGACGTAAACAGCTGGAGAACCCCTGATCTAGACCAGAGACACCCATCAGACTGCTCAATACATTTTCTTTTTCCGTTTCTGAAATGTGCTCTGCTGTAAAATTCACAATAAAAAGGTCAGAACACCTAAAGGTTTGTTTTTGTGGCCATGAAGTCGTCGTTTCTTCTGAAGCTCCGATGTAAAGACGTCTTCCCTTTTCTTCCGTTTCAGTTTTGTGTTCACTCTCAAATTTGCCATCACACCCACATGTACTGGACATTCCTGTTATTCTATCGTGTCTCGCCACCCTGAGAGCACAGTTACCGTGAATGAAGGCTTCCTGAGAGGCTGCGTATGCATTCTACGCATCTTTGGCTGTCAGAATGAGCAGTGTGAGGCTCCGCCCACATCAACTAACGCCAATGACAGTTTGAAAAGTGTGCAGGGGTGTAGGACGCTAGTGATGACTCATTCCCAGAGAGCTACTTGACGGCTGAAAGCTCCTCTGCGTTTCTGATGTTGATGTTACAGGACAGGGAGAGAAAAACGTACACAGACATTTTGCGGTTGAACTCGGTGGACTATGTTTTGTGTGAGTGTCGGGCTGCGTCTCTCACCGCTGGACTCCTTCAGGATCTCCTCCAGACGCTGGGTCATCCCTCGCTCGTCTGTGTCCTCTTCCTTACCGCACTCCACCCGTCGTCGGATCACCTCCTTGATCTGCAGCAGCGCCCCCAGCAGGTGCTCTGTGGAGCCACAACAACAACAACATCTTCTGACGCCGCATTTAAAAGAACTCATCAGGACCGAGGACCCACAACATCTAATCCCCCTTTAAGCGGTGTGTGTGCTGCTTTCTAGTGCGGTTGGCCCCAGTGGGCATCGAACCACTAACCTAGCTGCCTCTGGAAACAATTATCCTCACCTCCTGTGAGACAGGCTCCGCCCCCTTTAGGATCATGTGATCAGTTGGCGCCATGGCAGCCGTTCTGTCAGCACATTTTATTGTAGTCTGGATAAGATTCCTCTTTTGTCCAGCACTGACCTCAGCAGGGGGCGGACGGGCGGTTGGTCCGATCGCCCAAAAGCTTTATCGAACTCTCGCACGGCTTCCCAGGGCTGGCACGGTGCCAAAGAGTTTGTTTGAAGTTTTTGTCCAATTTGCTGCTAAGCATGTAAGCCGTGTTTTGTGTGGATGCAAATTAACAAGTGGGTGTGTGTGTGTGTGTGTGTGTGAGTGAGTGAGTGAGTGAGTGAGTGAGTGAGTGAGTGAGTGAGTGAGTGAGTGAGAGAGAGAGAGAAAGAGAAAGAGAGAGAGAGCGCAAGAGAGAGACAGCAAGAGTGAGAGCAAGAGAGAAAGAGAGAGACAGAGGGAGAGAGAGAGCAAGAGACAGAGAGTGAGAGCGACAGCGGGAGTGAGAGCAAGAGAGAGACGGGGAGAGAGGGAAAGAAAGAGAGAGCAAGAGAGAGAGAGAGAGAGAGATCGAGCAAGGGGGTGAGAGAGCAGGAGAGCGAGCATGGTTCAGACTTGTGTGCTTTGGCTCCTGCCACTATCACAGAAATGTAGCGGGAGCCACAACTAAGACCCTGGTAATGAAACGCTGGGCCAGGATCAGGAACGAGTGGAATGCAGAAAAACGGGAGAGAAAAAAAGGACAAAGGAAGTTGGATGGTGGTTAGGGCAGCATACAAAGAGGTCTGTTTCTACCCGGAGACAGGAGGGGGAGGAAGAGGAGGAGGGGCAGGAGGAAGAGGATGAAGATGAGGAGGAGGCAGACAGAATGGTGTGTCAGTCAGATTTGGCTGTGTGGTCGTCAGGCGTTTCCTCTGGAGCCAGAGCTCATTAACTTCATTATTTATGTCCAAACTCCAAAAGTTTTGGTTTCTTGGAGCTCACAGTTGTGTTGTCATGACGCCCTGCATGTACATCATCCACACCCACACACACACCCACACCCACACACACACACACGAGAGAAGCACCCGGAAGTTACTGTAGTATAGAGATCCATGACACCATACAGAGGGCTCAGGGTCAAAGGTCAACATATTATATTATGTAACTAATCATTTAAGGGAGGAGCTTAAACACGTGTTCATGGATCCATAACAGCAGCTTTGTATCTTCTCATCTTGATGTCACACACACACACACACACACACAATGCAGCTTAGAACGTCAATGTATCAACAAGGACAACCACTAAAGCCTGCAGCGTGTGTCGACCAATCAGGACTCACCGTACTCCTGGTTCAGCCCCCACAGTTTGATCTTGTTGGCTTCGTGCTGTGCCTTCTTCTTCAGCCGGCAGGCCCTAGAGAGGAAGAGCAGAGTCATGAAGCAGAGGCCAAGAGCTCCGCCGCCCTCTCTGACAGGAAACAGCCTCTCCCGTTCTGTCAGCGGGACTGCCGGCTCCACGCCGGGAGCAGTTGGAGAGTGACGACGGGAGGAAGCTTTCCAAACAGTGAGGGTGATTGACTGCTAAGCCCCCCCCACCCCCCCGCTCCGTGAGAGGAGAGAGGAGCTTTGGTTTCAGAGTGTTTAGGCTTCAAAAAAGGCAGTAGTGTATCAATCAATAGGCATTAAATATTAACGCCTCTCTGCAGAGCCGCCGCTCCTGTCGTGCAGCGCAGAGTCCGCTCCGTCAAACGTAAGCCCACAACATACCTGTCAGTCTGAGAATAGCTCCCGTCTGTCTGAAACCACCGCCGGTCAGTGAAGCAACGTACGGCGCCGAGTCCTCCCCCTCCTAACGTGACATCGTCTGTTATGTCAGGGGTTTACAATCTGCCCGTGGAATTCATTTCCAACATAAAGACGCTGCGCCACGGTCGTGCCGTCTCATAACATCGCACGGGTTCGGCCCTCGTGTAACACAAGTAAACCTTATCTAACCCGTCGCTCCGGCAGAGGGCTGCAGGAAGGACGGCGTGCAGCTCTGACAAACATTTTCAAAATCCTGAATTTGGATCCTGCTTGAAAATCTCAACCCCCCCCCCCCCCCAGAGCGGAAACCCCTTAGTGGCAATCAATCAAACGCCCCAGTGTCTACGTGAGAGGAGCGGCGGCCATTAAGATGCTGGAGTTGCATTAACTGACACTCTGAAGAGATTTAGCTTTAGATTGTTGCGAGCAGGCGGGACAGCGGCGGCTCAGCAGGGGGCCGCCATGACTCAGTCCACTCTCACGCTCCAGATTGAATCCAGTGATGTGTCAGGCTGCTGACAGGACGCTGCTGTGACGACTGATGAGCTACAGAGCAGCAACACAACAGGAAGTGACCTCATCTCTGTGCACGTTCAATACATGTTTATACTTTGTGTCTAAAACCTTTACCTTACTGATGTTACAGGCGTGTACGAGTACACGTGCAGGGACGTGTGCGTGTGTACGGGGACGTGCGAGTGTGTACGGGGACATGTGTGTGTACGGGACCGTGTGTGCATGTACAGGGACGTGTGTGGGTGTGTGTGTGCGCGTACAGGGACGTGTGTGTGCGCATACGGGGTCAACGTGAGCCAGCTTGGTACCTGGAGGCCAGCTTGTTCTTCTCCTTGCGGGACCGAGCCCGGGCCACGGCGGGCAGGTCGTTGACGGGACCCATCCCGTCGATGGCGGCGTTGAGTTTCTGCAGTTGCTCTCCGATGTTGTGCAGCTTGTGGGGGTTGGGCGTCAGGTCGCTGGCGTCCGTCTTGCGGGGTTTGCGACCCTTTTTGCCTGGATGGAGGCGGGGCAGAGCGGGGCGCAGATCAGACCACATGTTAGACGCTCAGACGTGTCAGGTGCCGAGTCACAGGGCCGTTTACCGCACATCTCTCTGTGTCAATCACTCCAGATGAGCTTCAAGCACTCTGTCTTATTCTCTACTTGCATTCTTGCACGTTTCTTTACAGTAGCACACTAGTTTGGGTGATTCTTGTTTTCATGCTGGACTCTAACTGTTGCACATGTTGTCATTTCCCTCGGGATAATAAACTTTCATCTTATCTTATCTTGTCTAGAGTTTGTTTGCGGTCTGACCGAGACCTCAAAGGGTTTCCACTGCCACACGCCATTCATACCAAGGACCAGGCTGCTGGGACAAACAGCTACGGTCTCTTTCCACTTCCAATTTTGAAAGGAACCGAGTAAACGAGCGGTTTCTAGGTTTTTCTCTTGTCAATCTGAAATCAGAATGACAACAAACTGTCAATCACTCTGTTTGTTCATCAAAGAAGAGCACAGGGCAGAGGAGCGTCCCCTGATGGTCCAGGTTTCCATTCCTTCTCTTCTTGGTTCCTCACTTCCCTTCATAACAAAACCAAATCTGAAGTTCTGACAGAGCCAAAGGCCGGATCACAGACCAAATGAGAAACTTTGCTTTCTTTTTCTTTTAACGTTGCGATTTCCCAAACAAGCAGGTCTGTGGGCGACCCCACATGTAGGACACCCACCCAAGGGTGCACGTCTGAAGTGGGCCCCATGTAGAGTGAGTGACAGCTGCCACACAGCAGTGATGCAAAGGACTTTAACACTTTCAGCACCAACGTCTGTGCGACGACACAAACACCACATTGATACGTCAATCTCTTCATGTGAGTGACGTCTTCAAAATGCAAAGATTCAATTTGTAATCATGGGAAAGAGAAAACCAACAACCCAATCACTCAAATATTTTTAGTGACATTCTTTAGGATTCCCCTCCTGGTTGACTGTGGAGTGTGTGTGTGTGTGGTGTGATGCAGTGTGCAGGCCAACGTGTGGCGCTCTTACCCTCTCGGCGGTACAGTGTGCTGGGTAAAGTGCTGGAGCTCCAGGACAGAGACCAGTGGACGTCTCCGCCCAGCTTCTTCTTCCTGGCTGGATCCCGAGCGCAGCGATACTCCCAGAAGCAGCGGCGCTTGGGGGGGCGCTCGCCTCCCAGCTGTCGGGCTGGCTCCGCCTCCACCTCTGGACACACACACACACAGTATAAAAACCCCTTTACTAACAAAACCTTATTCCACAAACATTTCATAACATTACACATATTCAGTACAGAAGCAGTCTGGTGACGGGTCGACGGACAGACGTGCAGGGAATGAAGCATAATCCACAACCACAGTGTGTGTGTGTGTGTGTGTGTGTGTGTGTGTGTGTGTGTGTGTGTGTGTGTGTGTGTGTGTGTGTGTGTGTGTGTGTGTGTGTGTGTTCTTTAAGATGCACACACCTACTTCAGCCCTGGAGCCTGAGGCGCACAAAGCCGTGAATAATGGCTCCATAAATAATACAACACACTGAGCTCCAGCAGCAGCTCACACACATCAGCAAACAAGACTGAAAACAGGTCAATAACAATAAAAATCCTACATGACACACATACACACACACACACAAAATACTTTCTGTAACGTCACAATGTGGTCTGGTCCAGTCTGCAAACAGCACCATTGTCAGCATTCCCCTTGACTCAATGTCTCACTCACACACACACACACACACACACGCAGAGCGCACATCATTCAGCCGTTTGCCTTCCCCTCGCCTTAGGTAAATGGTAAGAATAGCTCAATCTCACCAATTGGGAAGGAACAATGGCGTGTTATAACAGAGGAAATACCACACACACGCGCACGCACACACACACACACGCACACACAACCAAACAGTCACTGTGCAAAGTCTCAGATCGTTCACATCAACCCAGGAGAACAACAACAACAACAACTCACACAACACACACTGGAGTGAGGCTGACAGAAGTTTACACAACTGCCAAAGTGAATAAAAAACATTCTCATCAAAGGTTTGCTTTGTGGCGACCGTTTGAATTTCAAACTTCAGGTCCTGCAGGCTGGAGAACACAGCAGGGCTCTAATGGAGACAAAAAGGTGCTTCTTATTCTTACACACTTCCTATTTCCAAGCTGGTTTGCTGGATAATGAAGTTAGGACGAAAGATCCTGGTTAACTAAGTTTGTTGTTAGTTTCTTAAAGTACTGCTGGTGGATCAATGTGAGAACATAACCTCCTCTTCTTTCCTGTATTTAAGTCCCTTTGTTGGTTAGTTTGGGATGGTTGAGTCATGTGATGTAGAGGACAACGTGGCCGGATCACAGCTCAATAGCCATAATATATTTATCCATCCATCATCTAGCACCATCTTATCCACTAGTGGGACGCGGGGTCGCTGGAGCCAATCCCAGCTGTCAACGGGCCTGACAGGTGGAGGGCGGGGCCACCCTGGACAGGTGGAGGGCGGGGCCACCCTGGACAGGTGGAGGGCGGGGTCGCCGGTCCATCACATGGACACAAACAACGCTCACTCTCAATTTGGAATTGACCTGCATGTCTTTGCAGAAAGGCCCCGGTCTCGTACACGCGACCGCAATGACAACATCTCGATCGCAATCTTTCAAACAAACTTGCTCGAGAACTAGGAACTCCTAAGCCGTCTCCAAGCAACCGTCAGTGTTTGGGTGCTGCTGAAGCCAAACACACTGAACAAGCTTCACTGTGAGTGTCCTCGGCTCCATCACTGCAGCTCTCACTAAATGTATTATACCAGATGCTGACTGGCAGAATGAGCTCAGAACACACACACACACACACACACACACACACACACACACACACACACACACACACACACACACACACACACACACACACACACACACACACACACACACACACACACACACACACACACACACACACACACACACACACACACACACACACACACACACACACACACACACACACACACACACACACACACACACACACAGCTGTTCAGCCTCAGCAGGTCCGTTTAATCGTCGTCTTCCAGTTTCATTTTCGGCCGTGTGGCTGCAGTGAGCGTGGAGGTCAAAGGTCAGAGATAAGGCTTAGGTTAACCCCTGTGGGAATAAGGCAGCCATCTCTGTGTGTTCCTGCAGTAAGAACGTGGCTGCTTAGCTTCGTAAACACACATCTGAACCTGTGGCAGCGTCCATACCCTGTTTAACACGCACAACTAGCAGTTAGCCTCTTACAAATGGGGTTTGGGTGCGTGAAGGAACTTAAAGACGGTGGAAATCACACCCACAGCTCTGGACATGAGACAGCTAACAGGACATGAGACAGCTAACAGGACATGAGACAGCTAACAGGACATGAGACAGCTAACAGGACATGAGACAGCAAGCTGGACATGAGACAGCTAACAGACATGAGACAGCAAGCTGGACATGAGACAGCTAACAGACATGAGACAGCTAACAGGACATGAGACAGCTAACAGGACATGAGACAGCTAACAGGACATGAGACAGCTAACAGACATGAGACAGCTAACAGGACATGAGACAGCTAACAGGACATGAGACAGCTAACAGGACATGAGACAGCAAGCTGGACATGAGACAGCAAGCTGGACATGAGACAGCTAACAGGACATGAGACAGCTAACAGACATGAGACAGCTAACAGACATGAGACAGCTAACAGGACATGACAGCTAACAGACATGAGACAGCTAACAGGACATGAGACAGCTAACAGGACATGAGACAGCTAACAGACATGAGACAGCTAACAGGACATGAGACAGCTAACAGGACATGAGACAGCTAACAGGACATGAGACAGCTAACAGGACATGAGACAGCTAACAGGACATGAGACAGCTAACAGGACATGAGACAGCAAGCTGGACATGAGACAGCTAACAGGACATGAGACAGCTAACAGACATGAGACAGCTAACAGGACATGAGACAGCAAGCTGGACATGAGACAGCAAGCTGGACATGAGACAGCTAACAGACATGAGACAGCTAACAGGACATGAGACAGCTAACAGGACATGAGACAGCTAACAGACATGAGACAGCTAACAGGACATGAGACAGCTAACAGGACATGAGACAGCTAACAGGACATGAGACAGCTAACAGACATGAGACAGCTAACAGGACATGAGACAGCTAACAGACATGAGACAGCTAACAGGACATGAGACAGCTAACAGACATGAGACAGCTAACAGGACATGAGACAGCTAACAGGACATGAGACAGCTAACAGGACATGAGACAGCTAACAGACATGAGACAGCTAACAGGACATGAGACAGCTAACAGACATGAGACAGCTAACAGGACATGAGACAGCAAGCTGGACATGAGACAGCTAACAGGACATGAGACAGCTAACAGACATGAGACAGCTAACAGGACATGAGACAGCAAGCTGGACATGAGACAGCAAGCTGGACATGAGACAGCTAACAGACATGAGACAGCTAACAGACATGAGACAGCTAACAGACATGAGACAGCTAACAGACATGAGACAGCTAACAGGACATGAGACAGCTAACAGACATGAGACAGCTAACAGGACATGAGACAGCTAACAGGACATGAGACAGCTAACAGGACATGAGACAGCTAACAGACATGAGACAGCTAACAGGACATGAGACAGCTAACAGACATGAGACAGCTAACAGACATGAGACAGCTAACAGGACATGAGACAGCTAACAGACATGAGACAGCTAACAGGACATGAGACAGCTAACAGACATGAGACAGCTAACAGACATGAGACAGCTAACAGGACATGAGACAGCTAACAGACATGAGACAGCTAACCGGACATGAGACAGCTAACAGGACATGAGACAGCTAACAGGACATGAGACAGCTAACAGGACATGAGACAGCCAACAGGACATGAGACAGCAAACAGGACATGAGACAGCTAACAGGACATGAGACAGCTAACAGGACATGAGCTCATACAGAGAAAAGTAAAGCAGAACTCACCACATTCTGTTTCAGACGAGCTGGAGAGTTCCGCTTCCACTGCCGTCTCCTCCCCTCCCTCCTCCTCCTCTTCCTCATCCTCTTCTTCTTCCTCCTCCTCCTCCTCCTCATCTTCCTCGAGTTCTAGCTCATTCTCAGCCTGGCTCTCCTCCCCGTCCCGCACCTCCTGTTGTGTCTTGCTCGCTGGCTCCTCCTCTGTCAGGCTGTGGGGGTTTGGAGCTCCTGGCTCCTCTCCTTGGCTGAGGGAGTAGTTGTGCTCCTCACTGCAGTGCTCCAGAGCCAAACCTGATACCGCCGCCTCCTCTTCCTCCTGTGCCACCTGATACACCTCCACCGTACGCTCCGTTGCCACGCCCCCATCCTGTCCGGCGTCTCCCCCGGCCGCCATGCTCAATTCCCTTTCCGTCGTCGTGGCAACAGAGACGCACCCCTTCTCCTTTCCGGCACCGGCGACCCAGACCTCCCGGTGAACCGGACCCAGTAGCAGTGAAGGTGCTGCGAGTGTCGGCCCCTTGCTGTTCCCCCTCCTCCCCTTTTCCTCCTCTTCTTCCTCCTCTTCCTCGTCTAAGCTCCTTCCCCAGCAGCCCATCAGGACCGCCTCCTCACAGCAGGCCAGCTCCCCCCCAACCCCAAGGCCCAGCTTGGTGTAGCGGGCCATCTCGTCCAGTGCCGACACGTCCCAGCGCTCGGGGTGCAGATCCTCCCCAAAGCCTCCGTCGTCCACCAGGTCGCTTAGCAACTCAAAGGGCCGTTTCCGAGGCGATGCTGGGGAGCCCAGCATCAGGAGCACACTCTGAAGGCGGGAGGGATATGTGGGAAAAATCAGTAACTCATCATCATCATCATAACAATCTAATGCTGCGTTCAAGTGCTGGTGGCTTTGGGTTCATGAGGGAGCTCCACCCAACTGGGTCAAGGGTTTGGGTTCTTCAGCTGATCTGAACCCTCATCCGCACTCCATTACGTGTTCATCGTCAGCAAACAGCAGAAGAGGATGAGGTCTGACGTCCCGCATCATCCTCAGCTGGTTATGATGTCATTAAAGGAGCTGTAGCCTCCTCACTAAAGGAGTCCTCACAGTGACGTGGTGTTCAAGTACCCACTGGAGTAATGGACACTGGCAGCTTCCCCTCACTGCTGGTTGTGCTTAAGCAGTCTGTAGGTCAGAGCTTTACAGAGGAGCGCTCTGTCAGTGGACCTTTCAGACGCCACACACCTTTACAGAGATTTTGCCAAATTGTGAGTCAATATTTTTGCTTCAATCCAATTTTTGTTGGTAGGAACCTGGAGGTTTGATCGTTTCAGATTCTCCAGGAGGAGCTGACTTAAGAAGAGCGAGGAGGACAACCGATTTAGACGCTTCCTTTAACACACACACACACACACACACACACACACACACACACACACACACACACACACACACACACACACACACACACACACACACACACACACACACACACACACAGCTTGAATTTATTTACAAAATAAAGAATAAAGTGACAAATTACCTTTACAGTGTAATACCGTGTACAATACATTCCCTCTCTTGTCGCCCCCCCCCCATAGGGCCCGCGTCCCCACTTTTGGAACCACTGCTTTAACGCAAAGGGAACCAAGCAGAGCCAAATGTAACAAAAATGTCAAAGTAACTCCACTGTGTGAGCAGAGCTGAACGTGGCACACAGCTTACCTGGTCATACTCCGTCCTGCCCCCTTGTGGCGACATGGCCAGAGGGTAGGGGCTCAGCAGACCCCTGTGGCCCCCGTAGGCCTCGCCAAAAGCAGGCTCCATCCCATTCATACCCGGCTAAGGAAGAGGAAACACACAGAGTGAGATCCAGATCACACGGGAACAATCGCCACAAGTCCCACCAGCAGCGCTCCTACTTTACCTGAGGCATGCCCGAGGCGGGAGGGTGTCAGGTCACGGTCACAATGTCAGCTCAAGAATGTTCTGCTGCCGAAACACAAGCCAGGGCGGATCAGAACATCCAGACGCCAGCGTGGAAGAACAAAAATATAAATTTAGGTCTCAGATGGATGCGAGGGGAAAGCAAGACTGCGGGGCGATGAAGAGGAGTCGGTTACCTGATGTGACAGGGTCAATTTGAGAAGGTCAAGGGGTCGAGTCCCTTTCACATGACGCAGGTCTGCAGCCCTCCGCCTCCCTGTCTGGAGGAGACAAACGGGGATACAGAAAGTCAGACGTCAGAAACAAATGGTGGATCCTGTACTCGTCTTCTTCAGCAGCTAGAGACGTTGGTCATTGGTCTCCATGATTACTGTCATCTATTCTTTTTAACCCTATACTGTACTTTACTCCCCAGTTTGTCGATCAGCTATTTAAAGCACCTGAGTTGCATTTGTGTAATAAAAGGTGATGATTGTGCATCAAGGGCGCCTCTGTTATGAATGAATGTAAAGCAGAAGTTGTTGCCATTCATATTTTTGCCCAAGTTCCCCTTTTGTTGTCCTTTAAAAAACCGCAGAAATCTCCTCTGAATCCAGATCAACATTTGCATAACCAAACTCCACTTCTCCCACAGAGGAAGAGGAGGCCGCAGTGCAGACTGGCGAGCCTGCCTGAGATATGATGAAACGCCGAGCAACACGCTGCCTGGCTGCACACGGCAACACACACACACACACACACAGAGAGAGAGAGAGGCAGAGAGAGAGAGAGAGAGGCACCTGAGCGAGTCGAGGAGAAAACAACTCGCTCTGACCCGGGTTCAGTAATGCAAGAACAATGCCATCGTGTTTTCTGTGGATTGACCTCAGGCGCTCAGGAATGAGGAAACGAGGCCTCTGTGTGTGTGTGTGTGTGTGTGTGTGTGTGTGTGGTTGTGACACAGCTTTGGCACGCCGTGTGGAAACCTGGCACACAGAGCGAGCGAGCTACAGACACACTGAATACACAAACACTTATCAGTCACTTTCACAGGCGACCATTACACAGCGACACATCAGCATCACAGAGCAGCAACGTTTGGTGGGGGACTTCTACAACTTCAAAGGGTTCTCTCCTTAAAGCAAAGGAAATCCAAAAGCACCACAAATCTCAACAACGGCGTTTCCATCGACCTGCATGCAGGAGATCTGAAGTTCTGAGGAGGAAAAACAACAGGAAAAGGAAAGAAATCGCAAAAAATCTTCTTCTCTTTAGTGTAAAGTTTGTTTAAGTCCATAAAGAAGTCATTTGTAAAGTTGTCATAGAAACAGACCTCTAATCCCTCTTGTGATGATGGGATGGCGTCTGGTTTAGGAGTTGATGTTTCCAGGAGTACGGTGCGTTTGGTTTTGTGTGGAGCCAAGCGGAGGTTTTCTTGAATCAAATCATAGAAGAAGAAGTTACTGCGATACGAGACGGAAAGCAATAAAGCCCAACGCAAGCATTTATAAAGCACGGACAGACAAATGAACCAATCAGCTCCAGCCTTCCAGTCAGCACACACACTCCTGTCCCCGTCGGAGTTTGCCTCCATAACATTTCTAAACGCAAACAAGTCCGGCCAAGGGAGCAGCAGTTACTGCCCTGTGCCATCAGTAGACCATGATGTCATTGTAAACCTGCTGACGGTGACGTCGCTCTTTACAGCCCAAACATTCCCTCATTGACAGGTGTGTGAGAAGAACAGACATATTTGTGTATCTGTGATGACTTGCCCCACAGCTGCTGGCCTGGTGAAAGCTACTCCATGTTTCTGAGAATATCTTCAACATAATTCCATGAAACCAATGCCAATAAACTTGAAATGAAGCTGAAGTTCCACGTTCCAATCTGCTCACAAAGCATAGAAGGAGCCCCATGTGGCAGGCGATGCATTCAGGACCTACCTGCCCCCATGAGCTCTGGTGGTGTTGTTGTTCTACAGTACACAGGAAGTAGACGCTCCAAACAGATCTGCACTGGTTTACAGTGGGGCTGTACCTGCGTGAGCCAGGCGTGCCAGCAATCCTGCAATCATTTATGCTGCCTTCGTTCAGTATAGGCTCGTTCCAAAGGTCTCCACAGTCACAAACGTGGCAAGACCAGAAGAGTTCAGGCAAACAGGCAAATTAGGTGAATCTCTCCGTCTCAACCACTGTGGGCCAATAAACACCAATGACCCTTCGCTTTATATTCAGCAACCACCCGTTCAGTCTGTGTACACAAGATTCCTTAGGCAAAGTGGATGCCAACACAACTACGGCTGCACAGAAGCCATATTGTGGAAGCCAATATGTGAACCTGCATTCACAGCATTCTCAGCTTACAGATCACACTGTGTGGATTTTATGTAATACTGTCTGCTTTGGTGAGAAGCTACTTCCTCCTTCTTATTATATAAACAAACCCTGTTACACTGAGGCACGCAGCTTTACAGAATTATAACCTGTCGGAATTGGTAGAATGGACGACTAGAACATCAACATGAATCTGCGTTAAGGAATCAAATGTGGAGACGGCTAAAGAAGTCATTCACTGAACTGGAATGTAAACAGACAGGGGCAAATGAGCGGCGATGTACGCTTACAGGAACCTGGCACGTTTAGAACGGAGGAAAGAAGAGACTGAGAATGAATCTGAGGATTGATCAGAGAGGAAGAGGTTTCAGCTGCCGTCTCTCATTATGGCCCGAGGGACAAACGACAGGGAGACTAAATAGGAGGAAGGACATCTGACCTTAATATTATGGGATGAGAAAATCCAATCGTGTCCCCCAACATCACTGCCACTGCTCCATGTGTGGAACAGGACAGGATAATGAGCAGATCAACTGTTTGAGGGTGCATCACTACAAGAATACTGCTGAAGCATGGTTACATTTCTCCAGGTACTCACTTGGATTGAAAGGGTAAATAAATAAGAATTCCTACATTTTATCAGATCTCTGCCTAGTTTCCCTGTAAATCGTGTTTTCGATACCACAGGACTACAACAGCAAACGATCCAAACATTGTCCACAATCACGGTGAGGAGATGTTAAAGCTCCGGCCCACAGCAGCAGAAGGCCTCTTCCCTTCAGACAAACCCCCCTCCGGTGTGACAGCGGGATGAGTGGAACGCCCCGGGAACGAGCGGGGCGGAAAAGTAAAAAGAAGGAAGCGGGCCAGAAGAGGCCGGGAAGGCTGAGAGTGTGGCCGAAAACAGCGAGGCGCAGACGGGGGGAAGAGGTAGAGGCGACACGGCGTGGACGTCGCTCCGTCCGCGAAGACAATTTGCCAAATTAAAGCTTTCAAATGGCCCCTCGTTAAAACAACAGATAACTTTGAACAAACACGAACAAACAGCGCAAACGACCCGCATGCCCCCTCCCCCTTCCTCCTCCTCCTCCCCCTCTCCGTGTCCTTGGAGCTCGGTTTGCTGTACCGATGACAGGGACTCAGGGAGCCAAAGTGGCTCCATGGCCGTCCGGTGCGCGTCCACCGCTGCTCCCGTAACACGGACTCTGTAAAAACCTAAAGCATAAATGTCCCGGTGCGATTCGAGCCCCGGCGCTTCACCTCCGCACAGCTGGACCACAGCAGCCGCAGCTGCACACGGAGCCGGTGCCATGGTGGCAGCCAGCAGCAGCAGCGTGTCCCGCATGGCACGGCGAGGAGGCGAGGAGACAAGGAGGCGAGCCGCCGCACTCCCAGGGCCCCTCTCTCAATTCACACTCTCATTAAATGCATTTCATCATTAGGAACGAAACATTAATCCATACCCGAGCAGCGTCCACGCGTCGCGGAGTATCCAGCCGAACAACGGGGAGCTTTCAGCGCGCAGACAACAATAAAATGGGGCGCAGCTGGCACTGCCACCGGATGTCCAATATTAATTGTTAATACGGCCGATTTGTGAGCATGTGGATCGGCTTCATCGCTCAGCCGTGCGGGTCTGGGCCGCTTATGGATCTGGCCGCACTGACCGCGACTTTGTGAAATATTCAACTTGTTTTAGGGAATAAATGTCCGTAAGTTTCGCGGGGCTCGTCCACCTGCAGGTGCAGCTGCCGCCTCTCCCCCAGCAGCGGGGCTCTGACACGGGGCTGAGGTTACAGGCCCCAGCCCACACACACACGGGAGCACACACAACAAAGTTTGGGGGATTTCAGACACAATAACACAGCGGGAGGAAGTTTAGAACCTCGCTCTTCGTGTGGGAAAGGATCCCGGCGTAAATCCACTAATGACGCGGATTTAAATTGCATTTTAATAATGGAAATGTTAAGATATGCTGCAATAAAAACATCCCAACTTGTGTTCCGTGTTTTCGTACATAAGTCCACATGAAAGTAGCCATTTTACAACAACAAACAGCTGGATTTACTCTCTGCAAGTCTTCGCATTTGCCAGTAACTTCTTGTTATTTCTACCGAAGGAGATTTGTTCCTATTGTTGCTCCTTTCTGGGGGCGTGTGGGCGGACAGGAGCCTGCCTACCTTCGGCTGTGTCCTCGGATGTCCCCTTGGAGTTCGGGCTCCTCCGGACCGGGCTAAAATGTCGGCCTCGGCCTCTCCGGCTGATATCACACACATCCACGGAGGAGAGAAGCGCAGCGCTCCGCAAAACTCCTTCACCTCTGGCCACACGCTGGGAGGGAGTTTGTGGTGGAACAGAGCCGACCTGTGCGGCGGACAGACGGCGTAGAGAAGAAGGACTGACCGACACCCCCCGCCTCCTCCTCCCCTTTCATGCGTGCTGCCGTTTGGAAGATGAGGGGGAGAAGAAGAAGAAGAAGAAGGAGAAGAAGGCGCTTTATGGGGACAAATTCAGCTTTTTATTAAGTTTCATGAACTAATAATGGAGACCCCCCGCTTGGCTGGACATGTAGCCGCCCGCACAGCTCAGACAAGCGGCCATGGAGACTTCATCCGCCCGCTTAGAAACACTTTGAAACCGCTTTGTGGAGAGAAAGAGAGAGGGGAGGGAAGGAGAGAGAGAGAGAGAGAGAGAGAGAGAGAGAGAGAGAGAGAGAGAGAGAGAGAGAGAGAGAGAGAGAGAGAGAGAGAGAGAGAGAGAGAGAGAGAGAGAGAGAGAGAGAGAGAGAGAGGGCGTGGACCGCCACTGTGTTACATATGGATCGTCTTTGTTTGTTGTTTTGTACCAGTGTTGTTGTTTGTTTTTACGCGGCGGTTACGCTTTTCCGGGCTTCACGTTACGCGCGGCGCGGCGCTCCGGTGACACAGAGAAAGCGGATGTGAGTGACTGACCTGCTGCTCCGGGCGGAGAGCGAATCTGCCGTAGAAACACTTAGAGAGCTTCTCCGCGGCGGGCCGGGGGCATCTGAGTTCACGTACAATCCCGTCAACCAGCGAGTCAAACAACGCGATGTTAGGCGTGCACACTTCCTTTCGGTGCTTTGAAAATAAAAGCTGTGTTGACGGGAATGAAAGCCGAAAACCAAAAAACTGAAAACCGAAAACCGACCCCCCTCCCTAAAAGCTCATCACACATTCATGATAAAATAGTGTACCCATCCATTTATCTGGTTCCGGGTCGCGGAGGCAGGGCTGACATTGCCGGTGCTTGGCGTTTTGATTTGCTTTATTTTCCATAAATTAAATAAATAATTATAAAAATGACGAATTACTAAAAAAAAAAGAGATATTGAGTTGGCTTTCATTTGTTGATTTATTTGTTTTTATATTTTTTTTGTAAACCATACAAGACAGAGAGACCTTCATTTGGGCAGGTGGTGTGAAATTTTCATGGCAACCCTCTTTTTATGGTGTAGTATTGTCGAACATTTGTGAGTCTGTCGCTGGCTCCGTGCTTGTGTTGAATAATGCAACATACTAGAGAAGCAGTTGCATATCAAGGAAGAAAAGATGATTTGAATGAAAAAAGCAACATGATTTAGCACCTTAGCCACTAAAGCCAACTGGACATTACCGCTCAGGACCCAGACACGTGTTTCTAGATGTGTTTGATGTATCTACCATATTCCTCTTGGTCTTTAATTAAGGCCCAGTATAAGGGCCACAACATGCAAATACATGCTTTATTGGCAGCAGTTTCTTATAATGATAATACTAAAGAATAAGAATATTCAAAAAGTCATGTTGAAAAGTCAACATGGCCAGCAGGTGATTAAAGCACTTTTGTATCACCGCAGATTACTGTTAGCAACTGCCTCTCTTTTATTGTGAAAGCAACGTGTCTGTTTTTCCGGTGTGGGATTAGCTGATTCGTGCTAGCTTGTCGCAGGTTTTAAAAGCAGTGAAAGCGGATATGGTTTATGTTGACGTCACAGGGCGGGTTTATGCGACCCGGGTTTAAGGACACCAGGAGGGTTGAAGCTGTAAACCCGCTGACCCCCGCACGAACCCGACCACATCACACTCTAACAAGCTAACAGCCATGTTCACGCTGCTCCTCTCAACCACAACAACACTCTCTCACTCAACACTTTTGTTGTGGTAAACAGACGCGAATATTCAAATCATTTAACTAAGCATATTCTTTCATTATGTCCTTTAATTTATTTACTAACAGTTTCAAGAAACAATTAGAAATCCTTTCAAAAGCTGATTGTCTTGCATTAAACCTAAATTACAATTTTGTATAAATACAAAAAAGTGACCAGAATATCAAATAATTCATAATATTTCTATTCCAATCCCATTATGTTTGGATGTTGATTATGATTAATGTTCAGAATGATTTGACTCTGATTTAGAATTGTATACAATATTTACACAATCAAATCACGTGAAATCAAACGCATCACAGGGCTTTACAGGCCTTTGATGTGTTTTGTGGAATGACGTCATCCTGTAAAATCCGCACCTGTGAGATCATACTAGCAACAACAGCGTCTCCATGGTTACAGTGTGTGGTCACAGGCCGTGCCTTTGCCTTCAGTCACGTGTCCATCCCACATCCTCGCTCTCCTCTTTGTTTTCCGTCTTGTTTTCTTTTCTTCTGTTTGTTTAAAATAATCTCACAAACTTTCCCATAACTGGAGGCTCATTGTAATGCCAGATGCTTTACAGGCCCACAACAGCAGACGCTTACCGACCAGCCCAGATGTCCATCATTTGTTAATGCAAATAAAACGTAAAATTAAAATGTCAATGAAATGAAAATCAATTACACAATCTTAACACATGCTGGAAGATTGCGTGTGTCAATGATGTCATTAACAATGTGACATCATTTGCATTGGATAATGGTGTGCATGTTATTGACATCCCAACATGCCTGCCCAAACACACACACACACACACACACACACACACACACGCCCTTGTAGTAGTGAGACACGGTGTGTGTATGATATGCTTGGATATCAGAGTCTAAAATGTCAAAGTGCGTACAAACATTCATTATATAAATGCGTTACGTATGTGTGTATGTGTGTGTGTGTGTGTGTGTGTGTGTGTCTACCTCACCCATGTCATTACAAAAAAGGTCATGACCAACTCTGACTCAGCACTTTTCCCTGTGGTGCCTTCAAAGACAGGGAGAGAACAGGGATTTTTCAGGCCAATTGTTGTGCACATTTACAGCAGATTTCCAAAAAGCTAGTAAAGGAAAGTGCAAACCCCAAAGAGAAAAAGGTGATTTACTGTGGATACTGTGTTCAGTACCAATGTACAATGTGGAGGGCTGCAGCTGCATGGACGTCTTTCCAGCCTCTCCCCTCCATCTCATTGTTTCTCTTCTCCCTTGTCTTCTTTCTCCACCATTGGTCCGTTTATCCTCCCATCCTTCTGTCTTTCTCTTTGTTCTTTCTAGGGTTTTCCTCTTCATTCCTTGTTGGGAATGCTCCATTCCACCGCTGGATTCCCAACGATCCCTGATGCAAACACAAGTATATAATTCATGGCTTTTACTTTTTTAATTTTATTATTCTGTTCTTGGTTAATGCTTTTATTACTTTTCTCACCTTCATCCATGATCTTAATAATTTGATTAAATGATAAATAGAACCTCAGTTTGAGCTTAAGTATTTCCAAGCAGGCAGACAGGCAGGCAGACAGGCCTCTCCTCTCCTCCTCTGCTAAGTGAAGCTCTTGTGTGCAGTGAAGGCTGCTTCTTGTCCCTGATCCAGTTGTGTTTTCTGGTCTTTTCTGCAAGGTTCTCACTGTGCGTGCATGCGTCTTTGCCTCCACATGCTTTTGTGAGTACCCGCCTTGTCCTTGATTGCCACGGTAACGTGATCAAATGGCCTCAGTCCCTCCCAGGTGCCCCCCCCCCCCCCCCCCTTACGTGCAGCCCAGCAAATTAGCATCAGACAGGTTGAGACTTCCTCCTCCTCTTTCAGGATCATTTGTCTCTTTTATTTTTGGACACATGTAACATCAGAGGCCAAATAAACAAACCAAATCGGGAAAACTATCTCAGACGAGTTGTGTTGTTTATTTTTTAATTTACTGTTACACAACAAATGTGTGTCCAATCACAGCACAGCACAGCACATGGTGGGAGGAGCCAAAGAGTCCAGTTGACACCAAAACAGAAAGAATCTTGGCTGGTATTTTTGAGACGATGCCTATTTGAAGGCAAGTCTTTCGTCATTAGTGACGTAGTTACAGAGCGACAGGGTCACCCAGGGACAGATGACAGAGCGACAGGGTCACACAGGGACAGATGACAGAGCGACAGGGTCACACAGGACTGAATCAGATTTATTGGGTCTTTCACGTATGAGACAACACCACTCACATCATTGACGTCACATTAATACAAGGTCACATCCCAATTCTGCTCAGTATCGCCAACAATTAGATCGGAAATTTACAGTTTTGTTACCATGGTGACCAAATCTACTTCTTCTCTCCGACCATAGTGGCAAGAATAATGTAACAGATGAGCAGAAGCCAGTTACCATAAGAACGGAACAAGTCACAAAAAAACTGAGAATCTGTCAAAAGGGTGCGTTCACACTCAGCGTGTTGGTGGTGGGGGGGGGGGGATGTCATCATTCACTCCTTCAGTGAGAACAATGCCATTTGTTCTCTGATGATTCATCCACGCTCATCTCCTGAACAAACTGCACTGCTGCATGGTTTGTTAGAAATGAGAATGTGATGCAAATCAACTACAGATGCAAACAAAGAAGTGAGGAGCTGATGAACACACACACACACACTGACGTTAGAAACCTGCAGTAAAAGCCAAGGGAGAGCCGACCCCATGCACTGCTGCTCTACTTTATTCTTCTCCCATTTCAACTCCTTTCTCCAAATGTTTGGCCAATTTTACACACATTTCTCAAGGCGTGAAATTTAATTTCTTTAATTTTCATCATTTAGCTAGACGCTTTTATCCAAAGCGACTTCCAACACACACAATTGAAATTTATCTTGCACCCCCTCAAATCACACACACACACAGAGGGGGTGCAGGGCAGCCATTTACGGCGCCCATAGAGCAGTTGGGGGTTCGGTGCCTTGCTCAGGGGCACCTCGGCAGTGCCCTGGAGGCAAACTGGCAACTCACCAGCTACCAGTCCACTTACTTGGACCATACGGGACTCGAACTGGCGACCCTCCGGTTCCCAAGCTGAATCCCCATGGACTGAGCTACTGCCGCCCCCAAAAGCCCGTGTCTGTATTCAGATGTCTTTCAGTCAAACTAAATGAGACAAATGAGAGCGCACAACAGTGTGAGCTCTCCCCCACAGGCTGGAATGATAAATAACTCAAATGGTGGGTGTGATGGCCCCCTCATCTCTGTGGTCTGTGGTGCCCCCCTGTAGCTGTCAATCAATGTCAAACACTTCTGTGGGTCGCGCCTGCTCTCTGAATTCTTAAGTGTTCCTGAAGTGAACGCATGTCACCACCACGGCTACGGACAGGGCAGAGGGACAAGATACAACGCAATTTGGTCTTTCTAAAAAGTAGCTGTATATTGATTTAGATTCTTTTTGGCTGAAGCAAAGTGGTTTTTAGAGAGGACAGGGAGGGGGGGAGGGGCGTAGACGTGGTGGTGGCGGCTGGGAGATGACGTTTGGGTGCCGCTTGTGCTTTAAAGCGACAGGAGGAGGAAGGTCAGTCAAGCTAACACCAGAACAGCTTGCAAGCTACTTCACAATTTAGAGGCAAGTTCAGTTAACATGGTCTGACCCCTAGGGGGCAGTAGCTAGGTAAATAAATGACGTAATCCACGTACCATCCTCTATTTACCTCCAGTCAGCTTCTAACGTGGCGAGCGTTGACAACATTTCCTCCCTGACCTTGGTGACATAAGCCTACGGAAACAGAATCCTCTTTAATCGGTGAATCACCTGGTAAACAGTTTTCCACCGGAGCTGGAGCCGCCCAGGGAACACGCCGGGGCCCGTTCTGCACCAGAGGAAGAGGATTTGACTTGAGACATTCAGAGAAAGCAAAGCGCCCTTGTGTGTCTCCAGCAGCGTCCTCAGGTCAAATCTAAACTTTTCAAATCAGAGCACATATGAATAGAAACACTATTTTGTATTTAATGTAATAATTTTTCACTATTCCTTGTAAATTAATTACTAAATTTGGAGTGTAGGGTTTCCTCCCCGCCTTGTTTGTGATTTGAGGAATCTTTCTGTCCAATCCACCGCCGACACGCACGGAGTGTCTGCAAACAAGCAGGAGGAGACGGCTGGAAGGGAAGGGGACTGAGATGGGCGATGAGATCACCATGACAACAAGGACCTCCGCAGGGGGGTGCATGAGGGGAGTCTTTACAATGAAGTGGTGCTGAGAGCAGGGGATCGCTCTGGAAGCTTTCGGGAGATTCTCATGGCTGCAGCCCAAAGAGTCGCAGTAATGAAGTCTTCACACACACACACACACACACACGCGGTTACATGAAGGCGGCGTGGACACTGAGGTGACTCCAGCTGACTTACATCGGTGCCCGCAGACCAAATAAATACAAACATGCAGAGATTCCTGTTCCCTGATGGCAGAAACATTAAATGTAAACGCAGCAGTGTAAACTAAAGTACATCTGAGAGAGAACACACAAACACACACTATGTCACAACCCTCACCCTCACTCAAACACTCAAACACTCAAACATAACGATCAGCTGTACATTTTAAATATCACAGAGTTCTCATGACCTCGGCCTGAAGCAGAGCGACTCCTTTACTGAAGAGCACAAACGAAACTCAATGACATCCATGCTGTAGAGTCTGTGTGTGTGTGTGTGTGTGTGTGTGTGTGTGTGTGTGTGTGTGTGTGTGTGTGTGTGTGTGTGTGTGTGTGTGTGTGTGTGTGTGTGTGTGTGTGTGAGTGTGTGAGTGGTTACAAGGTGTGTGGAAATGACTTCTGAGGTCCGGGGGCGGGGGGAGGAATGATGAGAGGCATCACATCGAAACACTCACACACCCTGAGAGAGAGAGAGAGAGAGAGAGAGAGAGAGAGAGAGAGAGAGAGAGAGAGAGAGAGTTTAATGTTATTACCAGTATCAAAGGTGGCTCTACGATGAACAGACAACATCAACAGTGACGTCACTCACTTTGTTTACTCCCAGAAGTAGCGAAGATACCATATAGTCTCATTCTTCAGCTGAGGGCCAAACAGAGGGTTAGTCTGAGCCAGAATGGCTATCAACCAACTGAGGGAGAGGGGGGGGGGGGAGAGAGAGAGAGAGAGAGAGGGAGAGAGGGAGAGAAAGGAGTGAGAGAGAGGGAGAGAGAGGGGGGGAGGGAGAGGGGAGAGAGAGAGAGAGAGATTATTGTTCATCCTTTAACATCTTTAATTTGCTTGTTTACTTGATGTTATTGCTTTCTGAGCTTGTTGTTTATTCAACTTGTTAAATTTTAAAATCTGGAAGCAGAAGACATTTGACCTTTGACCTGGTGAATCAATCATTGAACATATTGACAGTAATTCAATCCGTATTGCATGACTAATCAGTACAGTCACACTTCAGTCATCTGTCAGTCATCTGTCAGTAGCTCAGTGTAATGTTCTATAGTCGTTTATAAACACAGAGAGCACCAGGGGCTGGAACCCACAACCCTGAGACTGAAAGTCTCCTGCTCTCACTCACAGTGAGGTGAATATGCATGTGATGATGTCATCACACACAGCCTCTGACTCTCTACTTACAACAGGTAGCAGCAGACGGCTGTGAGGACCAGACTGGTGACGATCACACTGCAGGAGAGAGAACACACACACACACACACACACACATCAGTACAGAAGAAACACACACACCCTCAACTAATGCAGAACCAGCTGAATTACACAAACAGATACAGTGTGTTCAGACAGACAGGCAGACAGACACATGTTTGTCTCACTTTACAAACAACTGAGAGGAAATTGAATGTGAAGTTAGAACTAATAATAATAGTAATAATAATAATAATAAAGGCAAAATAAAAACAATAAACAAAAATATTCCAGATCCTTATTATGATCCAATTGCAGAAAGATGATGTCATGAAGGGTTAATAACTCTCAGCTGAGTCCATGTTGTCAAAAGACCTAAAATAATTCTTTCATATCTACGGTTTGTGAAAAAAACCATCAGTATTCGTTTACCACTTCCTGTTTACTATTGAGGTGACTTCCTGTGACGCTGCTGTGATGGAGGAGGGACGCAGGCTGACGCACAGGCCTCCATCCCCCACTACACACGCTCACATACCGCAGGTGCACAAATCCAACACAAACATCCCCACGGCCAACACGCACAGGTGACTGAAGCACAATGGAATCAAATCAAACACGCGAGCTTTCGGGTATAAACGCATGAAACCAACCGGTCGCCATTCATTGAGTCTTAATAACGGGAGCTCGACACTTACCCCCGGTTTGGTCCTTTGGGCACTAAAAACGGGGCGACGACCCCCACCAGCCCCCATAGCGTGGTGAAGCAGATCATCGGAAGGGCGAGAGAGTGAGAAACCATGACTGCGGCCGAAAGGAACACGGACAGACGGAGGAATTAACGCCACAAATGCAGAGCATCAATGGCCGCTGAGCCTGACCGTCGCTTTCGCTGAGTTCCCGCCCAACACGGCCGCTGCGGAATATGATTGGTCAGAGCTTTTAGAATGGCTGCTGCTGGTTGGCTTAGAGTGCTGTCTGTCAGGATTACAGCGGCAGTGATTGGATGAGCGTGGGAGACAGCAGGTTGCAGGCCTGTTTTGTTTTTTCTGATACTTTCATCCATGAACTATGACGTTGCTATGGGAATAGAGAAAGAGTAGAAAACAAATGGATGTAAAATATCCCGAAATGACTGAAAAACAATGGATTTTTGTTGGTTGTCGTCCTCCGCATGTCTCTGGAATGACAGGAAAACAAGTTGTCACGGTGTGTTGGTGAACATTCAAATATAAACGTTATATTTATATCATATTTGACATATATGTCGCACTTACAGGTTTGGGGAGCGCTGTGAGTGTTTGATGAATCCATCCATCGATTGTGCAAATGTTGTTGGTGGGCCAGTTAAAAAAAAAACCCAGCCTCCTCGATTTGGGTGCACTACATAGATTTGACCAGTAGATGTCAGCCACATACACTTTAAATGTCTCGAACTCCAGTAAAAAGCCTCTAAAATGCGAATTGTTGTTGTTTTTTTTGCACTACGTAATGATTAAGAAACCAACCAATTGACTCACTACAGGAAAAATTGTATCATTTTATTTTGAAAGTGAATCATCATTGTGTACAGAAATATATGCACATACAATCTGGATTTAATTGTCTGATCCGCCTTCAAAGTAGAATAACGCCTGTAACAAACTGTAGGAATAAGAGATGGAAACTGTTTCATCATGTTTTTATCATATAAGTCAGGCTACAACCTAAGAAAGAATGAGCTCATTTGTTTATTCCTTTTCCATTTTTCAGTCATTTAGCAGACCATTATTCCACTGCATGAATGTAGAAAAGTGTCAGATCTGTACTCTGAAAGAGTATGATACACTATATTAACTATACAATTATTAATATCTGGATTTTGTCATTTTGCTGTATTTGATAGACTTAACAACAATATTAAAGTTTGATCTGAGTTTAGGCAGCGCCCCATTACATGAGATCCCATCTGAGTAAGAAGTGACGTCGTGTCGTGTTTGACAGGACGGCTCTACAGTCTGCAGCCATTGACGGACAGCTCAGCCGCAGCCTCCTGCAGGGCGGTGCATTTAGCCTGCAGCGCCGGCGTCCTGGTGCAGTCTGCAGGTGAAGGCCAGCGCTCCACCCAGGTGTCCTTACCTAACATATAGATCAACCTGACACACAGCAGAGAGGAGCGACGGCTTGGTCACTTTGGATACGTTTACATCACAGGTCATGATGTCATGATGTCAGATACCTGCGTTTACACGATCAACGTTTCATCTTTAAACGACCCAGAGTTTACTGGGAGGAGCACATGAAGCAAACTTTGTCCTGTGCTGGTTTCATTTGGATGAAATGGATCCATGTACATTCTGAAGCTCTGACTTTCTCTTTCTTATGCAGAGGAACTGGATTCTGTTGCTTTGCATTGTTCTGATAACCCCATGTATCTGCTCACTCAGCTCTCAGATTCCGGTCATGGCGGCTCCTTACCTGTTGGTGTCGCTGTCCACTTTCCACTGGTCCTCCTGGGGGCCGATGATGAGGTACAGGGAGCCCAGCTGGAGGTTCAGATCGTCTCTGCAGGATGCTAGAGACATGAAAAGTCGCTGCTGACCCACTTCTACTCCAGCCTCTGTGCCTGGATGGTGAGAGGGGATGTTTGGAGTTACTGATGACTGGAACTCAGCCGTGAACTCCCCAAATACAGACAGTTCATTAAATGTCCCACAAGAGGGGAGAACACCTTGGATCAGTGTTACACTACAGTCA
>NW_027467152.1:100000-107500 GCF_046128005.1 Genypterus blacodes | reverse complement strand
AATCCGTCACAGAGGAGCTGGAAGCTTGAAGAGAGGAGGCAGAAGGAACAATAACACAAGAAAAACAAAGAGATACCATCTAGGAAACGATCGCAGAACGCCTCAATGTGGACAGAAGACAGGGTGGAGACATGAGAGGAGGGACATGAAGAGGAGGGACATGAAGAGGAGGGACATGAGAGGAGGGACATGAAGAGGAGGGACATGAAGAGGAGGGACATGAAGAGGAGGGACATGAAGAGGAGGGACATGAGAGGAGGGACATGAAGAGGAGGGACATGAAGAGGAGGGACATGAAGAGGAGGGACATGAGAGACATGAAGAGGAGGGACATGAGAAGAGGGACATGAAGAGGAGGGACATGAAGAGGAGGGACATGAAGAGGAGGGACATGAAGAGGAGGGACATGAGAGACATGAAGAGGAGGGACATGAGAGACATGAAGAGGAGGGACATGAAGAGGAGGGACATGAAGAGGAGGGACATGAGAGGAGGGACATGAAGAGGAGGGACATGAAGAGGAGGGACATGAAGAGGAGGGACATGAGAGGAGGGACATGAGAGGAGGGACATGAAGAGGAGGGACATGAAGAGGAGGGACATGAGAGGAGGGACATGAAGAGGAGGGACATGAGAGGAGGGACATGAGAGGAGGGACATGAGAGGAGGGACATGAAGAGGAGGGACATGAGAGGAGGGACATGAAGAGGAGGGACATGAGAGGAGGGACATGAAGAGGAGGGACATGAGAGACATGAAGAGGAGGGACATGAAGAGGAGGAACATGAAGAGGAGGGACATGAGAGGAGGGACATGAGAGGAGGGACATGAGAGGAGGGACATGAAGAGGAGGGACATGAGAGGAGGGACATGAAGAGGAGGGACATGAGAGGAGGGACATGAGAGGAGGGACATGAAGAGGAGGGACATGAGAGGAGGGACATGAAGAGGAGGGACATGAAGAGGAGGGACATGAAGAGGAGGGACATGAAGAGGAGGGACATGAGAGGAGGGACATGAAGAGGAGGGACATGAAGAGGAGGGACATGAAGAGGAGTGACATGAAGAGGAGGGACATGAGAGGAGGGACATGAAGAGGAGGGACATGAAGAGGAGGGACATGAAGAGGAGGGACATGAGAGACATGAAGAGGAGGGACATGAGAAGAGGGACATGAAGAGGAGGGACATGAAGAGGAGGGACATGAAGAGGAGGGACATGAAGAGGAGGGACATGAGAGACATGAAGAGGAGGGACATGAGAGACATGAAGAGGAGGGACATGAAGAGGAGGGACATGAAGAGGAGGGACATGAGAGGAGGGACATGAAGAGGAGGGACATGAAGAGGAGGGACATGAAGAGGAGGGACATGAGAGGAGGGACATGAGAGGAGGGACATGAAGAGGAGGGACATGAAGAGGAGGGACATGAGAGACATGAAGAGGAGGGACATGAGAGGAGGGACATGAGAGGAGGGACATGAGAGGAGGGACATGAAGAGGAGGGACATGAGAGGAGGGACATGAAGAGGAGGGACATGAGAGGAGGGACATGAAGAGGAGGGACATGAGAGACATGAAGAGGAGGGACATGAAGAGGAGGAACATGAAGAGGAGGGACATGAGAGGAGGGACATGAGAGGAGGGACATGAGAGGAGGGACATGAAGAGGAGGGACATGAGAGGAGGGACATGAAGAGGAGGGACATGAGAGGAGGGACATGAGAGGAGGGACATGAAGAGGAGGGACATGAGAGGAGGGACATGAAGAGGAGGGACATGAAGAGGAGGGACATGAAGAGGAGGGACATGAAGAGGAGGGACATGAGAGGAGGGACATGAAGAGGAGGGACATGAAGAGGAGGGACATGAAGAGGAGGGACATGAAGAGGAGGGACATGAGAGGAGGGACATGAAGAGGAGGGACATGAAGAGGAGGGACATGAAGAGGAGGGACATGAGAGACATGAAGAGGAGGGACATGAGAAGAGGGACATGAAGAGGAGGGACATGAAGAGGAGGGACATGAAGAGGAGGGACATGAAGAGGAGGGACATGAGAGACATGAAGAGGAGGGACATGAGAGACATGAAGAGGAGGGACATGAAGAGGAGGGACATGAAGAGGAGGGACATGAGAGGAGGGACATGAAGAGGAGGGACATGAAGAGGAGGGACATGAAGAGGAGGGACATGAGAGGAGGGACATGAGAGGAGGGACATGAAGAGGAGGGACATGAAGAGGAGGGACATGAGAGACATGAAGAGGAGGGACATGAGAGGAGGGACATGAAGAGGAGGGACATGAGAGGAGGGACATGAAGAGGAGGGACATGAGAGGAGGGACATGAAGAGGAGGGACATGAGAGACATGAAGAGGAGGGACATGAAGAGGAGGAACATGAAGAGGAGGGACATGAGAGGAGGGACATGAGAGGAGGGACATGAGAGGAGGGACATGAAGAGGAGGGACATGAGAGGAGGGACATGAAGAGGAGGGACATGAGAGGAGGGACATGAGAGGAGGGACATGAAGAGGAGGGACATGAGAGGAGGGACATGAAGAGGAGGGACATGAAGAGGAGGGACATGAGAGGAGGGACATGAAGAGGAGGGACATGAGAGGAGGGACATGAGAGACATGAAGAGGAGGGACATGAAGAGGAGGGACATGAAGAGGAGGGACATGAAGAGGAGGGACATGAGAGGAGGGACATGAAGAGGAGGGACATGAGAGGAGGGACATGAAGAGGAGGGACATGAAGAGGAGGGACATGAAGAGGAGGGACATGAAGAGGAGGGACATGAGAGGAGGGACATGAAGAGGAGGGACATGAAGAGGAGGGACATGAAGAGGAGGGACATGAGAAGAGGGACATGAAGAGGAGGGAACTTGGCAGGTGCTGATTGGACAGAATACCTGGTGAAGCTCGACGCAAGTGAGACATTGTGCTGGAGGCATTTCCCAGCAGAGTCAGGGCGTAGGAGGCGATGGCCACAGTGTACGGCCTCCTCACCCTTCTTAAACGCCCTTGCAGGTAGCGTCCTGAGCGCTGCATAATGGCCTGCAGGCGACACATCAGTCACATTGGACTCAGAAAGAAAGATAGAAGGTAATAAAACAACAAAGTAGGTTTGCCATCAGAAGTCACAATAGATGTGGACGCACTTCCACATCGATGTCCCCACTGCACCCGATCCCTGCCTGTTTAGCCTCAGCCAGCGCTATTATGACGAAGGCCGTCATGGTAACCTGGGGGTCCTCGCCATGGACGCCACCCTGGAGACACGGACAAAGGTTAAAAACCCTGAAAAGCTCAGAGAAAACAAAGATCAATGCTGGGAAACTTTCCCGTTGTTAGTCTTTCTGCTTGTTTGTACAGCATACACACACACACACACACACACACACACACACACTCTCTCTCTCTCTCTCAGTCTGCCTGCTGGGTTTCTACTTCAGCCAGGGACTTGCTGGGACTTCCTGTTCTCCGTGACTTCATGACTGTAGCTTCTTGTGAATTTAGCCTTATAAAAATGATGATGATGATGATGTCAAATGAGAGGAAGAGCATGCCTGTGACATTTCTGCCCAACCCATGAAACCACAACGATTCTAAAAGAGTGGATTTTTTTTCTCAATTTATCTTTTTTTTCCTGAAATCTTTAAAATCCTGTGCCAGGTCAAAATAAATGTTTCCCCTTTTCTTTGAAACGTTCATTTGTTAGGAACAGGTGGAACATAATGAATGGATGGACACAAGATCAAATTCTTGGAGTTTGTGCAGTCGTGTGTGTGTGTGTGTGTGTGTGTGTGTGTGTGTGTGTGTGTGTGTGTGTGCATGTCTTATTACAATCATGGTGGCGCTGTAGACTGGGTTGTCCTCTCTGAAGACTCCATTGCTCTGTTTGTTCTTCATCAGGTACAGCAGAGGTTCACACACCAGCAGCTCGTCGATGCCGGTGACGGTGTGGGCCATGGAGAAAACCTTCACCACAAACGCCGTGATCCTGACATTCAGGTGTAAGGTCATCAGTCTGCACTTAGTCACCTCTAACACACCATTTACCTTCAAGAACACTTTAGGCTGGTTTGACCATCAACAACACTGAACCAGCTGTGGTTCATCTTTACAAAAGATCAATCCTTTACATTATGTTTAAAGTGACACGGCGAATGTACCACGTGCTGGTGCCCTGCTTCCTGTAGGGGGGGTAGGAGCCATCGCTCTTCCTGTAAGCCAGCTGGTTGTCATAGCCTGAGGAAACACAAGAAGGATGGGGTTAGGGAGTGATGTTCATCACTGTCTCCACACGTGCGCTCCTCCCCCTCTCCCTCACCTTTCCTGATGTATCGGATGGCCTCAGCCTTGCGGTGCACCCCCAAGCTCTCCCAGCTGTGGGTTCGCTCCAGGTAAAGTGTGGCGATGAGCGGCAGGGTCATGCTGGCCAGGTTCTGCTCCACACAGCCGCCGGGCATCCGAATCAGGGAGGCCATAGAATCCTCACGGAGGGAGTTATGAATGCTGTCTGCCAACAAGTTACCTGGAGAGGAGCGGAGAGGAGAGGAGAGGAGAGGAGAGGAGAGGAGAGGAGAGGAGAGGAGAGGAGGAATCTTAATCCTCTGGAGTTTAAAATCAGTTTTGCTCTAAAATTGTGTTTTATTTGTGGAGTTTTTCCAGAGAGGAGCTCAGATTTGTTTGTTGATTGCTGAATCAAAATCATATCCAAGAAGAAACGCCACAGGATCTGTTTGGTGATCCTGGCGTCCTTCTCTCTCCAGTGTTGACCTCTGACCTCTGACATTGATGAAAGTCTCTGGCTGGGAGTGTGGCACCACTGACTCCAGCTCCACCTTCCCCACTGAGATCAGCTGAACCCCTGCAGTCATCACAAACCAAACCAGGGGGTCAAACCGCTGACAAATACCAAAGCCTGGATGGATGATAATGATGATGATGATTAGGAGGAAGAATGCCATCATTAGGAGCTCCTCACCTCCCACAGCAGTAGGGTTCAGCACTACACTTGAAACTTCTGTCTTCTGCACTCCCTCCATCTGTGTGGGGTAGAATGATGAGGATGATGAGACGGGTCGACTCATCAGCATTTGGCGGCGGCATCATTATCATCACCATCATCATCATCATCGTAAACAACAGCTCACCACCACGCGGAGATGTTTCTGGATGCGGTCCAACCCCGTCATGTCCCTGCCGAGCACCACCACCTCCAGCGGAAGTTTCCCCACCACCAGTGGCACGACGGTGTAAGGCACCGCCAACGAAGAGCCGGCCGGCAGCATCACTTTCTGCGTGTGACTCTTCTTAAAAGCGAGGCTGCACATGCCCTCCGTCTTCATCAACACCACCCTCACCTGAGCAGAATATGGACCAGGAAGCACGTCTGGTTTCTTGCATAAACTGTGCTGACATCAGTTAGACCTTTGGATTAGATCGCCCTGGACGCGCCCGTGATGAGCGAGGAGCTTACGTGAAGGTCAGTAGAGCCGTAGTTGTGGAGCACAGCTTTGATTTCCAGCTGTTCGTTTCTCGCAACCGAATCTGGCAACTTGAGGTCCACGAAGAAAGGCTTCCACGCTCTGATGTTGTACGGCTCAGCCACACAGAAACCTGCAGCCATTTAGAGACAAAAGTCAGGAGAAACGCCGCTACAGTGCTCTGATACATCGGGACAATCATGTGGTCTTACCGGGCAAACACAACATTATGTAGGGAGGTTTTCACTTTTCCCCAGTTTGGGAGTGTTTGATGTGTGGCCTGTAAAGCCTTTAGACACACCGGGCCAATATTCATAACACTCAGCATGTAAATGAGATGAGAATAGGTTTGGATGGAGACAAAGACAGAGGAAAAGAGGCTCGCTAAGGAGAGCCCACATATAGAGAGGAGGCAGTGAAGAATGATGAGACACACACACACACACACACTGACCTGTCTGAGGTGATGCACTGATAGCAAGCACCCCCCACTCTGTGATGCTGTCAGGTAAGGGTACTTTCAAAGTCTGAGATGCCAACCTATTGGTAAGATTCACATTAGGAGGTCAAAGGTCACAGCTACAGCAACAAACAGTCCACGTGTGACCCCAGCTCATCAGATTATCGGATAGAGAACATGGCAGGATGCAGCTCAAAGCCAAATCCTGCTGTCAGACATGAACTTGATGGTAAAACAGTGCACAAGCAAAGACACACATCCATACCAGCACACACAAATGTGGGACAAACAGACAACACACAACCTAAGACACACACACATGACCCAGACCCAATAATGAGTGCTGCTTTAGCTCAAGCTGGGGAAATGTGGGTGGGTCTAACCTGCGTCTAGCTCGGACTCAACACACTGTGACGCAACCAAGGAGAGTACACACAGTCCAGTGTGTGGTTAATGAGGGCCTTTGGACGCTGTGTGTTGTCAAATTTGTCCACCCCTGACCTGGACTGGATTTCAACAGAAATCTGGGAAATTGATTTATTGTGTTTGAAAATTCAACATGGCAGATGTTGAACTGTTGAACTGTGAACAGAGTGTGACTGAGTGACTGTGTGACTGTGTGACTGAGTGACTGTGTGACTGTGTGACTGAGTGACTGTGTGACTGTGTGACTGAGTGACTGAGTGACTGTGTGACTGTGTGACTGAGTGACTGTGTGACTGTGTGACTGAGTGACTGTGTGACTGTGTGACTGAGTGACTGTGTGACTGTGTGACTGAATAACTGTGTGACTGAGTGAATGTGTGACTGTGTGACTGTGTGACTGTGTGACTGAGTGACTGTGTGACTGTGTGACTGAATAACTGTGTGACTGAGTGACTGTGTGACTGTGTGACTGAATAACTGTGTGACTGAGTGAATGTGTGACTGTGTGACTGTGTGACTGAGTGACTGAGTGACTGTGTGACTGAGTGACTGTGTGACTGTGTGACTGTGTGACTGTGTGACTGTGTGACTGAGTGACTGTGTGACTGTGTGACTGAGTGACTGAGTGACTGTGTGACTGAGTGACTGAGTGACTGTGTGACTGAGTGACTGAGTGACTGTGTGACTGTGTGACTGAGTGACTGTGTGACTGTGTGAGTGAGTGACTGTGTGACTGTGTGAGTGAGTGACTGAGTGACTGTGTGACTGAGTGACTGAGTGACTGAGTGACTGAGTGACTGTGTGACTGTGTGACTGTGTGAGTGAGTGACTGAGTGACTGTGTGACTGAGTGACTGAGTGACTGTGTGACTGTGTGACTGTGTGACTGAGTGACTGTGTGACTGAGTGACTGAGTGACTGTGTGACTGTGTGACTGAGTGACTGTGTGACTGAGTGACTGTGTGACTGTGTGACTGAGTGACTGTGTGACTGTGTGACTGAGTGACTGTGTGACTGAGTGACTGTGTGACTGTGTGACTGAGTGACTGTGTGACTGAGTGACTGAGTGACTGTGTGACTGTGTGACTGAGTGACTGTGTGACTGAGTGACTGTGT
>NW_027467152.1:60000-90000 GCF_046128005.1 Genypterus blacodes | reverse complement strand
GACCGGCTCCCCGTACAGGTACCTGCAACACGGACACGGGGGATTCCCTCATTATCTCTCTTTAGCCCTTTGGGGTCTCGCTGTTCTCACGTCAAAATGTTGTCATTCAATTGTGCAGTGAGGCGATGGCTGGAGCGAGTCGCATCAATGTCATGCAGGAACAGGGAACTGCAAGGTAACGTCTCCTAGATCTCAGATTTACAGGAAATATAGAATAGAGTAGAAACTTTATTGGGTCAAATCACACAATGCAAACACGTCACCATGCAAACATGGCAATCTGAAATGTGTCTAGCGTGCCCCTCTTACACACACGCACACACACACACGGTTTGCAGAGGGGTCAGTGCAGGGCAGCCATGATACGGCGCCCCTGGAGCAGTGTTGGGGGTTTGGTGCCTTGCTCAAGGGCACCTCGGCAGTGCCCTGGAGACAAACTGTTTTCATTACTTATCCTAAACCTTTGGGGATAATTCAGAAATGATCCAATTCCATAACTCTTCCATCATTTCTGTGCGTCGAGTGTGTGGACCAAATGTCCCCACAAGGTCCTAAAGGCCTTGGGTTTAGAGGTCACAGGTGAAGTCTAGACCAGTTCAGATTCAGAGTGTTGGAATGTGAAGGGCTGATCCAAACAGGTGAGGTAATCCCAGCTGTTGTGTCTCAGGCTGCTGGACTGACCTGGCTGAAATCTCCACTTCCAGTGCCGTGTCATCCACGCTGAGGAAGGACTTCCTGGGTGTCAAGGTCACATTGAAGGCAGGGAGCACTGGGAGAACAACACAGCCATGTAAACATATAAATAAGGAGTATGGCTGGTAGAAGCCCACACGCTTCCACCCGCGGCTTGATGCACAGAACGGGAACACGTGGAACACATTGGCTCCATTGGTTATGTAATAAAAACACAAATCCCTCCTTCCTATGTATTCTATGCAGCGAGCCTCTCCCGCTATGTTTGGAGAATAGCCAAGCCTACGTTCTTCACATGGTTCTCGATCACCCTAACTGACCGACCGACCGACCGCCAGCTCTGACGCGTCAGTACATGATACAACAGGGAAGACGACCACCGCGAAAGTGAGGGCAGGAGGAAGAGTCTGCAGGGTGGGAACACCGTGGATTTGAAATGACAGCTGTTTAAAAGACATTTTAAAAACTACAGTGAGTTTTGAGAGGGTTTTATCGTTAATGGTGCTTTTCTGTGGCTGAATTTTACGGATCGCATTATTTTTTTCGCAGTCTGCAGGGATGTATTGATCAGTCGCCGTCATTTTCAAGTGTTTCTCCTTTATCTTCCTTCATATTCCTCACAGACTAATATAACACAGTCAGGATTCAGGAGCCCTCGCCACAGCCACAAATCTGCACTCTGCTCTGACGGCCCAGCCCAGGGGCACCGCGTCCACCGGGCAGGTGATGTGGCAGTGCGCCTCAAGGTTAGAGCCTTGTATGATGGAATTCTAACTTGACATTGATTATAAAAAGAAGATCCAGCTGCTCATTGTTACAAAGGAGGGATTACTAAACTCCATGCCAACACTGATTGTTCCAAAATAGAACTTCAATATTTGCAAAAATCTACAGTTGGCCTTTGACCTACCATATTTCTTCACTTCAAAGTGGGCGGTGAAAGTGTTCTGCTGCCAGTGGTCAAACTTTGCGATCACCGTCCAGGTTCCTTCACTGCAAGAGACAATTAAGTGTTCAGTCAGTGCTCAGACCGTCTCGAGGGATCATCACCTTTTGGTGGTATATAAAGGGGATGCTCTGGCCGCATCTCATGGTAGAGATTTTATGAAGCACGGGGGCCAAAGCCATCCGGACGCCCCCGGGCTGATAAGGCCATTGGTCCACCCAAAACATGCTATGAGAATTGGCAATCGGAATGTAAGAATGCTGTACAGCAACGGCAATATTGCCCAAGCAGCAAAGGAAATGAGCAAGAGGGATATTGACATCATGGGCATCAGGGAAACTCACTGGACAGGTCAGGGAAAGATGCAGCTGGAAGATGGCAAGACCGTGGTTTATTGTGGAAGGGATGACCACATTCATAGAGAGGGGGTAGGGATACTTATTTCGAAAAATGTAGCGGCGGCTCTCATGGAATGGACTCCAGTTAGTGAGAGAATGATTCAGGCCAGATTCTACTCCAGGCACATAAAATTGACCGTCATACACATTTATGCACCCACAGAAGAAGCAGATGAGCAGGTGAAAGATGGGTTCTACACAAGACTGAAGGATGTAGTGGAGAATAGGAATCAGCATGATATGTTAATCGTCACTGGAGACATGAATGCAGAGGTTGGAGATCAAAACTAAGACTTTGAAAGAGTTATGGGCGAGCATGGACTGGGAGTGCGGAACGACAATGGAGAATCATTATGTGAGATGTGTGTCATCAACTAACTGGTGATAACAGGAACATTGTTCCATCCACAAAGCAACATGGATTTCACCAGATGGCAGGACGAGGAACCAGATAGACCATGTTTTGGTTAGCGAGCGGTTTAGAAATTCGGTGGAAGACACAAGGGTCTACAGGTCAGCAGACGAGTCAAGTATGACACATCCAAATTGAAGGACGAAGATGTGAGGAATGCATTTAAGATCATTTTGAGAAATAGGTACCAAGTATTCGAAGAAGAAAAATCAGCGGACGAGGAGAATGAAGTGGAGCGAGATTTTCGGGTTATGAAGAAGGCGTACAGAGAGGTTGCAGTAGCAGTCTTGGGTAGACCCCGGAAGAAGAAGAAGCCATGGATCAGTGGAGAATCATGGAGGTTAATAGACCAGTGACAGCAGATGAATGAGAAGATCTTAAGTACAGGGTAAGAGAGGGTAAAGGGGCAGATGAGAACAAAATACAGAGAGGAAGACAGGGAGGTGAAACAAAGTCTAAGATCAGACAAGAAGAAATGGTTGGAAAACATCGCAAGTGAAGCAGAGGAGGCAGTGTGTAGCCAGCACATGAAAACCTTACATGGGTTGACAAAGAAACTGTGCAATGAAAGACCAAGGTATAGTGTTGCGGTGTTGGATAAGGATGGGAACCCCCTCAGTAAAAGAGAGGAAGTGCAGAAGCGTTGGACAGAACACTTTAAAGAAGTGTTAAACAGTGAACAACCACCTAACCTGATAGTATGAGAGGAGGAAGCAGGATTTGACTTTGGAGAACCGATAGAGGAAATAGCAGTCAGTGTGTCAACTCTTGGAGAAGGAAAGGACGCAGTCACCAAACTTAAGAACAGGAAGGCGCCAGGAATCGATAACATTATGGCTGAGTTACTGAAGACTGACGTAGAGTTCTCGGCCAAGAGGATACATGAACTGCTGGGAAAAGTGTGGAGATCGGAAACCATCCCAGAGGATTGGAAGAGAGGAGTGATCATAAAACTACCAAAGAAGGGAAACCTGAAAGAGTGCAAGAACTCAAGGGGGATATCATGGCTGTCTATTGTAGGAAAGATACTAGGAAGGACTGTGATTGACAGGATACGGAACGGAATTGACAAGAGATTGAGGAAAGAACCGGCAGGCTACAGGAGAGGAAGGGGAACGACAGAGCAAGTCTTTATGCTGAGGAATATCATAGAACAGATTAATGAATGGCAAGCAACCCTGTAAGTAAACTTCATAGACTTTGAGAAGGCCTTTGAGAGAAGAGAAGAGAAGATTGTACGAATCGTGAAGCTAGTCTTTCAAGACTTCCAGTGTACTGTTAAAGAGCAGGGTGAAACTGGCGAGTGGTTTGGCATCAAGACCGGAGTCAAACAAGGTTGCAATATGTCAGGGTAACGGGTAATGTTTTGTTCTTTGTTCTTGTTCTTGTTGATAACGCTAGTGTTATCGGTTTTGTTATAAGGATGTGAGACTTGGAAAATGACTGAAGGAGATAATAGAGCAATTGATGTATTCCAGCATAAATGTTTGAGAAGAATCCTTAAAACAAGGTGGCAAGATCATATCAGAAACGAGGAGATACGTGGGTCAGCTGAAGAGGTGTGGGTGAGGGCGGCTGACCAGAAAGAGTGGAGGCCCTATGTGCCACTAAGCACGAAGAGGACAGATGATGATGATGATGATGATGATGATGATGACAGTGCTCAGAGACATCATGGCTGAAATGGGACTTTGATAGGAGAACAACTCAGCCAACTAGAGACGGCGTGTTTAAAGAGGTGACACCTCTGGATGAATATCATCTACAGCCCAACAAACAGACAGATGAACGGAGCACCGTACCTCTCCAAGTCAGGCAGGACAAACGCGTTAGCCAAGACGCCATCACTGGCTCTGCTTCTGGTGACCTGTTTAACCACCACATCCGCTGGATTCTGACACACACACACACACATACACACACACACACACACACACACACACACACACACACACACACACACACAGGTCATCTTTTCCTTTTTATCACATTTACATTCTTAAATATATTTAGAATGTAGATTTAAAATGAATCGACAGTTTTTCGGATACCTTGTAATATATTGTGATGGAGCTTTCAAAGGCTGTGAAAGATGGAGAGGACACGAAGGCTCTGCACCTCACTGGAGAGAGAACGGTGTATCTTAGTAGAAGTCAGATCTGAGCAGCATCTTTGGTTCTAACCCTTTAGTTCTCACCGGTATCTCCGGGGTTATAGATGGGTTTGTCCGTCTGGATGAAGATGTATCCTTTGTGGAAGGAGACCAGCAGGGTCCTCTCCACAGTCAGGTGGCCCTCAAATGTCACCTTCAGGTTAACGTACTTGTTCTTTTTCTCGTCCTGGTCAAACTGGTCTGAAGGAAGCTGGGGTGAGGGGGAGAATTGTGTTCTTTAGATTTTAAACGTGGGCGAAGACTTCAGGCAGGTTTTATCTTGCACAAACACACAGCACGTTGTGTTCTTGTTACTGACCTGAATGGTCTTCAGAGTGTGGAAGGCATTTTCCTGACTGAGAGTGACAGCGTCCCGGAGGAGTATGGTTTTCCAGGGGAAGTCCTGGATGGTGATGGCCACTGTGACGGGGCTGGACACGCCGCTGGCCTGCAGGTAGATGTTCTCTGGGCTGTCTGTTCTCAGCAGATCTGGAGCCAACAGATGGAACCTGCAGGACCACAGAGTCTTAAGAGCACCTAAAGATAAGACTTTACCTTTGTGGACAGTAAAGGTTGAGTCTTGAATTACCATTACCAGCATTATTTCCAGATATACCTCTATGAATGTACTATTTAAATACTTTGTAAGGTCAAATTAAGGTTAAAACAACTCCAATCAAAATGAAATTCCAGAAATGTTTGCATGGCCTTTATGCCTGTATGAACGTGAAGATGTAAAATAAACAGAGAGCAGAAACAGGAAGTCCATGTAGAGGCAAACTCCTGTATTTTAGCTTTCACACATTTGACAAGGCTCCTCTGAATGTAGAACCTGGAAAGTGTCACATTATGTGTTATTACAGTTTATAATTCATTCTACAACATCTGTGTCAGAACACAGTGGAGATGTTTGGTGTGAGAAGTGGCGAGCAGATCTTACTTTGGTGAGGAGGTGATTGGCTCTGTTTTCCTGCAGACACACAAACAAAAAGGTTATCTTTCACACACTTTCCGACAGCACAGAAATACTGCAAATCTTCTAAAGGTATTCAGAAGTTTACAGCGTGCCTTAGATTAGGTGCCATTCACATCAAAGGCTTTTGAGGGGATGCAGAGACTCATTAAAGCGACAGTGTTATGACGACTCAAGCAAGTCGACCGGCTGTAATCTATCTGAACCCGTGATCTTTGCGGCTGAATAGTGACAGCGTCTCCTAGCGACCATCACCATGATACAGATGATACAAGAGAGAAATTCCAGGAAATGAAGAATTCTCCTTTTTTGTCCCTTCTCAGGTTCTAGTTTGTTTTTGTTGTTTGCAAAAATATGAGAGCCCAGAAACAAACAGGAAAGGAAAGAACCAGAGAGATGGCATCCCACCCCGAAACCCCACCCAACCCCACAGTCATACAACCCCGCATTCACACACCCCCGTCCTGCACTGCCTGAAATGCAAAATAAAATGATAAAATAAAATAAAAAGGAAAGGTGTTCTGGTAATCAGTCACTGGTCTGGCATAGCCTGTAGATCTGTGAAATAGGAGAGGAAAGGTTGATCTCTGATAGAATTTATCAGTGTGGTTCCTCATAGTGTATTTGATTTTCTCGAGTCTAAGAAAGAACATTGTATCCTTAAGCCATTGCGAAATAGAGGGAGGGGTGAGGGATTTCCAATGTAGGAGCAGGCGTCGCCTGGCAAAGAGGTGAACATGATGATTTCCTTTTGTGGGGTTTTAAAACGGTGTAGGTCATACGGAGAACCCAAGATGGCAATATAAGGGGAGGGTTGAATTTGTATTCCCAATATGGTGGACAGTATGTTGAAGTAACCCGCCCAGTAGTTGAGGAGCCTGGGGCAAAGAAAAAACATGTGGCTTAAGTTACAGTGAGACATCAAACATCTATTCCATTTTCATCTACGTCTGTGTACATTTCGGCCAATCTGGATTTAGAGAAGTGGACCCTGTGTAGGACCTTGAACTGGATGAGAGCGAGACGGGCACAGGATGAGGCAGAGTGCAGATTGCGTATGATATCGTCCTCAGGTTCTAGTTTGACTCAAAACAATTATCATTATTTAAAAGACTTTTGGGATCTTTCTTCATTTCTGTGACTGAAAATTCACTTCCAGATTCCAAGATTTATTCTGGATTTCCTTGTTCTTTGGTTGACTCCACATTTAGCTGCTGTGGGTGTAATTTCACACTTCCTCTGCGCCTTTCACAAACAAAAAGCCCTTCAGACCGCAGAGCAACCAAAGGCTTTTAATGTGAAATACATGGAGGAAGTGACAACTTACAATATCGCAACCAAACAAAACAAGAACTTATGATCAAACGTTCATTTACAATCAGGAATGTCTTCAGTTGCTTTTTTAATCTGGACTTTTCTGATTTCAGGCCTACAGACAGATTTTCAAACTTCACAATGAATTATGTTTTATGAATTATGTTGATTTTCACAAACAAACATCTGTCACTCTGTCAAGTAAAGACTGTTTTCCCAGTGCAGCTTTTAAATAAAAATAAAGAGTTTAGACTCAAACCCAATGTTAAAATGAGATTCAGCTGATAGATTGTGGTGACTTACTCATGGAGCTCCCAATATGCCGCAATCGGTGAAAATCTGCAGATTCAAGCACAAAACAATAAAACCACTTTGCTGTCTGCATGCAAACACACTTTGTGTTTCAGTCACAGCTTCTATAAGGACAGTTTGTTTTAGTAGAAACGTCACATTTAACTTTAAAAAGCATCAAAGAAGGATCAAAACATATGTGATGGCACTTGTTTACAAATATAAATCCAAACTTTGACAATATAAAGAAGAATTGTCACATCTGTAAACGTTGAAAATGTCAAAATATTTGAAATCCAGCGCATTAGCCTGATGGTGGCGCTAATAATTTCCCAGTTTGGGATGAATAAAG
The DNA here is from genome assembly GCF_046128005.1 of Genypterus blacodes. Classification (NCBI taxonomy): domain Eukaryota; kingdom Metazoa; phylum Chordata; class Actinopteri; order Ophidiiformes; family Ophidiidae; genus Genypterus; species Genypterus blacodes. Next base: position 82,469 of record NW_027467152.1, on the reverse strand, counting down.
TAAATCTACCTATCTATCTATCTATCTATCTATCTATCTATCTATCTATCTATCTATCTATCTATCTATCAATCTATCTATCTATCTATCTATCTATCTATCTATCTATCTATCTATCTATCTATCTATCTATCTATCTATCTATCTATCTATCTATCTATCTATCTATCTACCTCTGCATCAGAGCTCAACTGAAACACAGGCCTGAAGTTTTCCTTTAAACAGGGTGGCATTCAATGTTTAAGTGGGAAAAAAATCCTGTTTCCAGATCCTGATCCAAAATCCCACTTAATTATCAATGAAAATTCCTTCCAATGGATCCATTTCATCACTTTGGGAGACATAGGGAGGTAATAACATAACCTTGACACCTTACCTATGATCGAAAAACCCAGCTCTCCTGCAAAAAACAGAAAAATAGTTTGATGAGTAAGCACATAATACATGCAGTCTCACGGAGAAGAAGGAGACATGAAGCAGCTTTACCTGGCCCTGTTAGGAATCTGTGCATTGGAACAGCAGAAAAGGATCAGGAAAAGAAAGAGCTGCAGCCTCCACCGTGACATGTTGTCAATGTAGGATGTGACTACAAGAGACGCTTCATAGCTGCTTCATATGAGAGCCCAGACCCCCCCCCCCGCCCCCCCAGTGAGCAGTGACCTCATCGTGTTGGGTCAGCTTTGTTTGTCCGTTATCTCAAACAGACGACTTATTTTGGTCTTAATCCGGGAATTTTGTTGTGGATTTCCCAACATAAACAAACGTGGGAAGTTCCACCTTTTTTGGCATAAACCTATGGGCGAACACAGCGTGATCGTTCATCATTGTGTGATTGGATGCGGTTTCCTGTAAGAAGTACTAACTGGCTAATTCAGGTATGGAAATATAAATCTTTCATGGTTGATTGATTTGAACACATATGCATGGTATGTTCCATCCATGTACACGTCTGGATGGCAGTCCAGACAAACAACCGGACCATCAGGCACATGTGAGCGCCGCAGAGAGGCTCATGTAACTCCAGCACTGTTTAACACATTTGGATCAAAGTCGGCCCGTCGTTAGGGTTTGGGTCAGGATCTCTGCTGTCCTTTCTGCTTTCAAATCGGTCAAAGGTCACACGGGGGTCACAGGCAGGTCACAGGGGGAATGCACTGCAGAATGAAATACAGGTGTTGGACATTTGTGTGTGAGTATTGTTGGTGATATTTATATTTACTAGTGCTGTCAAAGTTAACGCGTTAATTTTGGCGATTAATTTTAAACTTTTAATGCGTTAAAAAATTTTTACGCAATTAACGCGGTTTTGTTTACTTCCGGTGGTGGCTGACTCCTAACCTTTGGTCACTTGCGGGCAACCATCTTTTCTTATTAAAAGAGAGTCATTGGCAGAAAGATGGCGAACGACGGACTTTTAGGGGGAAAGTTTCTGTATAAAAAGTTGTCCGACGGCTCTTTGGATAAAACAAAAGCAATTTGCACAGTGTGCAAAGCCGAATTCAACTACCACAGAAGTACCACCTCTTTGGCGTATCACCTGAGAGCAAAACACCCCGCTGCAAGTTCCTCCACAGGACCTCGCCAGGCTACTCTACAGGAGTGTGGCACTCGTGGGCGAATGACGAAACCCGTGAGTGAAAGGTTAACCAATTCTTTGGTTACTTGGATTGTTAAAAACTGCCGCCCAGTTAGCACAGTAGAGGATGATGGACTGAGAGAAGTACTTCGTGTTGCATCGGGAGATACCTCTTATAATTTACCCTCGAGAGGAACCATCGTGTCAAGAATACACACGTTGTATGAGGACTAGAGATGAGAGCTTTCTTTTTTGAATTTACACTGTTCATTAAAATGTTTTTTGAATTTAAATGGACTTTCTTTGTGTTTATTCTACATTCATTTGATGATTTTACATTAAAAGATATTCATTATAAGCTACAGTCTTAAGTAGAAAAATGCAATTAATTTCTTGATAGATTAATCGCGATTAATTACAGAAATTTGTGCGATTAATTAGTTAATTTTTTTTAATCGATTGACAGCCCTAATATTTACACACTGTGACCCAGTGGCTCCTGAGCTGCCTACATGCTGCTCACCTAATCAGAGGGCGCTCAAGTCTTGGACACCCTCAAGATGCTGTCTACTACGACCCAGATAAGGCAGGGTCATGTGCATCCTCAACTAAGGACCCACAATCCCATGCGACAGAGCGTGGTGCCATTTTTATCCAAAATGGCAGCAGGAGTCAAGACTGAAGCAAAGTTAGTTTCAAGAGAAAATTGCCATTGATTGACACGGGAATATTTAAATGATCTAGATGATTAAACTGGTCAGGTTGTAGAGACACAAACCAGATTATCACTCTTAGGGAGCCTCATCAGGACACACGCACGCACACACACGCACACACACAGGGAGAGACTCTTTACTCTGCCATGTGTATTTGGAAAGGAATTCAATGTTTTCACTCATAATAAGGACTTTGTCACTCACCTGAATTGTTTGTGCCGGGAACGGCGCTCGATACGCTGAACCAACACGCACACGCACGCACACGCATGCACACCAGTTCATAGTACAGTAGTATATAGTGTCTATGTACACACACACACACACACAAACGCTGTGGAAAGATTGAGGACTTTATTTCCTTTATCTAATAGATAAACAATTTAATGAATGCTTTAACACTTCACCATACCTTTCATAAATGTTATTACTTTACAGTCAGTGATAGAGGCGACACAGATGTAGCATCTATGCTGAGTATGAGTGTGGGTCATCTCTGACTCTGGCAACCCCAGCTGGTTGGTTGAGACGTTCAGGTTTCTGTTTGTATCTATTCTGATCTTCTGGCTCCTCCGTGTCTCCTGTGGTGTGCAGGACGTCCCTCAGCCTCACAGGGTCACTGTCCAGGCTCCGAGTTCGAGTCGCTGTAATCTGCCACCAGGGACGCGACGCCTCCCGACCGTCTCTCCCTCTCTTTCCCACAATCCTCTGCTGCCGCCGGCTCTGTGCCCGCCTCCTCTCTGGTTCCAACACGACTCTCCCTGGATCCAAAGTCACTGCTTTGCGTTTCTTCCCGATCTGACTGTATGACCAGATGTGGCTCTTCCTCTCTCTGTGTGACCTCTGAACCCCCTCTGTCATCCCACGTGCTCAATTCAGGGTCCGATTTCCTGCGAAGGGCGGCGGCCGACGACTCGGCTTTGGCCCCCGACCCCTCTGTGCGTCGGCGGATCAGGGGGCAGTGGGAGGAGCCCAGGGCTTTGGCCACCGCTGCGTCTTTCCCCTGTAGTCTCAGTTTGTGGAGCAGGCTGCCTGCAGCACCCCCTGGTGGCATAGAGGTGGAGGTGAACCATGAGCGGGAGGAGATTGCCTTTCGCTTGCTGTGCTGGTTGTCGTCATAAGCTGAGAGGGGAGGAAGAGGAGAAGGACAAGGAGGACATGTTTAAACAAACATGATTATATATATATTATATATACATTTACCTTGTTTGAGAGGATTGGCACCGGCACATTCAAATTTCTGAACTACATTAGGTCACTTTCACAGCAATCACACAGACCTCGACTGAAGGTCTCAGACCCCCTGGAGGAGGCCGTGTCAGGCTGGAGCCACGCCAACGCCAGTCCAGTTCAATGGCAGTGGGGAAACCTGGGTTGTGTGCGACCGTAACTATGGTAATGTGAAGGTTTCCCCCTCAATCTGAGCAGAGGAGCTCTCAGGCTCTGGAGCTCTCAGGCTCTAGGGCCCTCAGGCTCTGGGGCCCTCAAGCTCTGGAGCTCTCAGGCTCTGGGGCCCTCAGGCTCTGGGGCCCTCAGGCTCTGGAGCTCTCAGGCTCTAGGGCCCTCAGGCTCTGGGGCCCTCAAGCTCTGGAGCTCTCAGGCTCTGGAGCTCTCAGGCTCTGGGGCCCTCAGGCTACAACTACAATCCAGAAGGTTCGCTGCCTAAGTTTAATCCCTTTTTGCAGCAAGACTTCCAACAGAAGAAATGCACATTTATCTGCATGCGTGCGTGCGTGCGTGCGTGCGTGCGTGCGTGCGTGCGTGCGTGCGTGCGTGCGTGCGTGCGTGCGTGCGTGCGTGCGTGCGTGGCTTACAGTCAGGCGCCTGGTACGTGAGCAGCGCCGCCAGTTCCTTGTCCTGCTTCCTCTCTGGTAGCAGAGGGATGGACAGGTTGGTCCTCATTCTCACCGCGTCGTCCTTTTCCTCCTGCTCGGCCTGAACTTTCTTCTCCGTCTGGACCAAATGGTAAAAGCAGAGTTAGAGGCTCTAAATGGACTTCTGCAAGTTTCAAAATGGCAGCCAGAGAGTGGAGCAGATGTTTCCAGATGAGGAGGCTCCAGAGGGCCATCACAGCAGTTGTGTGAAGGTAATTTGGTTGAATTTTTTTACCCTGAACTTCCTACGGAGGAAGCTGTTGAGCTGGAAATCGTCCTTCCATCCGGCCTGGTGGTCCTGGATCTCCGACAGCGAGGGCAGAGCCTTCGCCAGCTTGGCCTTGTCCTTCCTGCCGTGGTCCAGCTTGAACATAGCGTCCGTCTCCAGCTTCTCCTTCTCCATGCGCTCTGTCCAGACACACGGAGGACAGGTCAAAGATGTAGCAGACAGAGATGTTGTGAGTTTGAGGTAAAGAGGAGAATTCAATGACTTCTTGATGAAGTTTCCTGTTGTTTTACATATTTGAAGTCATTTCCCAATCACAAATGTCATCATTTTGCTCTGGACAGGTCCTGAATGCAGGTGTGCAGTTACCCGTGGTGAGGATCTGCTCGTTTTCAGCCATGTCCCACCGCTCCTCCTTCCTGCGGGCGCCGCTCACTATCACGTAGTCGCAGGTCGCCGGGTCCGTCTGCATCTCGATGTAGTTGACGCACAGGTGGCACTTCATCCTGAACCTGGGGGAGGGAAGGGAGAGCGGGCAAATGTGCGGCTATCCAGTTTATTTGAGGCTGGTTGAGGCCTGGACAGACTTCCATCTCACGTTCTGTGATACAAAGCAGTTTGTCTGAAAGCCAAACAGAAACAGGTTAGGGAAACACAAACAGCTCCGTGAGCGTCAGCGTGTGAGCCAGCGAGCACCTCCTCCTCCTCCTCCTCCTCCTCCTCCTCCTCCACACTCACCCATGCCAATGTGGTTCTTGCAGCCATCGCACCAGATGTTGTAGGGCATCTCAAACCTTCATGATCACAATCATCGTCGAGAGTTCGTCCTTCCTGTCTGGATCTGGATCAGAGCCCAGCAGGAAAGTCACTCTGTTTATACACAAATGTGACGCCAGCACAACAACATAATATGTGAAATTAACAAAGGGACGTCATCAAACCAAACAAATAACACACGTATTACGTCAATGGTATAACTTTAGTTTGGATGACGTCACTGAGCCTAAGAATGTGCAACACTTTTGACCTGAATTTTCTGTTTTCGAATGAAACGTTAAAAGTTAAAGTTACAGAGTTACAAAGACATGCCGAAACTAAAATTAACACGAAACTAAAATAAAAAATCCTTTGTAACTGTAATTAGTTTTACGTTACTTTATCAGAGAATGATAGGGTTAGGGTTAGGGTGAGCACCAGATAGTCTGATACATGTGTTCTCCACAGTCCAAAAGAACCAAGCTGCTGTTCTGTACATGATCTTGCGTCTTCTAACTTATAATCTATTATTGTTATTTTTAAAACGGTTTTTATTTTTGTTGGGTGTTTGCTATTACTAACAAAACTGAACAATGATAAAGTGGAGATGTTCTGATCCGTTTGTCCCGTCAGAGCTCATATGTCCCGTCCTCACAGGTAACTGAGTACTGGAGATGAACTGATGTCGTCGATTTGCAGGCAGAGACATGTCTTCCATTTTCTGAACTATCTCTTTGGTGTTTGTCGGAGAACAGATGCACGGAACACTTTGTGTGTTCGCCGTCTGTGGAAAAACCAACTTTTTAACATTACAGAATTATCTGTAAAAAATGTAATAATGCGCCATGAAAACGTTACGTGAGGAGTTGGTTATGATAACTTTTGTGGCCACCTACGCACACACTGTTGTAACAAAGGATTAACAACATTGGAGCAGCTGAGTGAGGGAATGAATGAATCATAAAGTCTGACTGAAGGCGCGCAGGTCACGTTTTCTAAAGCTGAACTCATCCATCATCCATTCTCTGTACACACTAATCCTAAGAAATTCACAATTACATCAGTTTGTTAATAAAATATGTACACATATTTTGGCTACTGTCTCTTTAGGGCTCTGTGAATAACAAATGTGATCAAATTAAACAAAACAAATTCTAACCTAATCACGTGGCCCATGATAGGCAGGGTCTACAGGAGCAGTTTGAGACAATCACGGTCTTTACCATCTGTCTCTGATGGTGTGATTAGAGACAGGTGTGCAACAGGCAGCAGAGAGAGAGAGAGAGAGAGAGAGAGAGAGAGAGTGAGAGAGAGAGAGACACAGATCAGCATTTGTTTCTTTTGAGCTTTGCTGAAACATGTAAAGCGTTGTCAGGACGATGGGTTACTTCACCTGTCGGCAGTAGAAGTATGGTGCGATGGGAGACTGACTCAGAGAGCTTCAACTTCTTCTCCTGCTCTTGTTAGTGGTTGTGCAAAACTCCCTGGGGGAAAGATGAAACACAGAGGCTGAACTCCTGCGTGTGGAGATGTAAAGCCTGATGTGTGAACAATGTCTGGCTGTTCATGACTCACCTGTCCAAGAAGTTCAGTTTTCCTTTGCGCTGTAGGTCCTGAGTGAGGCGTCTTTGTTTAACTGTGACACTAACAGTGACGCTTAGCAACACAAATGAGAGCTGCCGCAGGAAAGGCAGTATGGTTTGTTGACACAGACTTAAACCTCGTAGCGATCATTGCGGCCGGATCGGGAGCATCCACCGACTCGGGCGGCGCCGGGGCCTGTGATGCTGCGAGACTGCTTCGCCCGCTGAAGTCAGTCTCAAAGGTCTTCACAGGTCTGGAGGAACCTCCATGCAAAGGACAAGAAATGTTGCCAGAGGAAATTCAGGGAGAGATTTGCGTCAGGCCACAGAGAAGAACCTCCTCCACGGGGTGCCGACCTTTAACCCCTGGATGTGGGGCCACAGGCTGAGCACCGTCCACAGACAAAGACATGGAGAAAGACTGTGACTGCTCTCCCTACATATACACATAGCTCTCACTAGGAACAAGTAGCAATTGCAAACGCTATCACTGTCATCAATGCAAAGCTATTCACTCCAGTGCTCATAAAACATCAGCTTGACCAACACTTGTCATCCTTGGAAACGCAGTTGCTACACCACATTTGTTACTCAAATTGAGAATATTTGTTAAATATCCCATGATTCTTTGCAATGCATTAAAAATTACTAGCAAGACAGCATATTAAACAGCTGTAGTAAATACAGCCAATAAACTGGTACAAATATATGTTAATAATAATTTGTGGCCCTTTGCACGTGTTGTGGTTTAAATGTGGGCCTCTTGGCCTCTGAAGTTGAGAACCCCTGGTATAAAGTACGTCATGATTCCTTTGTTAGGCACTAGTGCCTAGGTCACCAACAGGGGAACCGCGGCCCTGGTCCGGACCCAGAAGCCGCCCCATACGGACCCGGACCTACAGCCTAAGCAGAAGGCCATATGGTTTAAAAGACAGAGTCATTTCTGTTCACACTTCCCACTGGGAGCTCTAAACCAGTGTGTCTCATATGTTCAGAAACAGTGGCAGGGACTAAAAGTGCCAATGTGAAACGGCATTATGAGACAAAACATAAAGGTTTTGAACAAACATAGCCGCTTTGGACTTTGGACTGGACGTGGAGGCCTTTGAGAACATGGTTGGTGACTGTCCACCTGTATTCTTCAGCCTGGCTGTCAGCTGCTGTAATGTAAGCGCACACACACACACACACACACACACACACACACACACACACACACACACACACACACACACACACACACACACAAGTTTGCAATCCTGGTAAACTTCAGAAGAACAAAACAAAAATGAATGAAGATTGGTTTGCGAATGAATAAAGATGGAACATTTGGGAGTAAGTTTGGAAAAGCAGCATGGAGAAGTTGGGAAGTATGTATGACTACTGTACGTTGTTATGGTTACCGTCCTCACGGCTGCTTTACTTCGGGAAATCACCTGTTGAACATTCCACACCAAACCAGTTTGGGGCATGCAGCTCTGCCTCCAGCTGACAGGAGTCGTGAGCTGTTTCAAAGAAACCAACCGCTTCCAAGAAACGGGGAGGGGAGAGGGGGAGAGAGAGGAGGGAGAGGAGGGTAGGGCTGTGTGTGTGTGTGTGTGTGTGTGTGTGTGTGTGTGTGTGCGTGTGCGTGTGTGCGTGTGTGTGTGTGTGTTGTCTTTAATGTCAGTCCAGTGTCCTCGGTGATGTTCTTCTTCATGTTCTTCTTCATGGTGTTCTTGTTTCAGCTTGTAACACAGGTTGATGTGACATGAGGTCAGAGATGTTTCACCCTGCCGTGGATCCATTGTGTCAGGATGATGATGTGTTGGACCTGCAGGCTCACAGAATCAAACACGGATCTTGGTCTCTGTCTGGCTGGCTTCTTCTCCTCAGCCTCTCCTCTTCCTCTAACACTTGCCGCTCATGCTCAGCCCGTAGGCTTTCTCTCTCCATTTCTAGAAGCCTCTCTGTCTCCCGTCTCTCTGCGTCTCTCCTTCTATTCTCCCTCATCCTCTCCTCTAGTCTCTCCTCTTCCTCTCTCCTCCTCCTCTCCTCTCTCTCCCTTCTCTCCCTCTCCATCTGAGCCTGGCAGATATCTGTCCTCCTCCTCCTCTCCCATTCAATGCTCGTCTGTATCTGCCTCTCCACTTCCTCCCTCTCTCTCTGTCTAAGCATCTCCTGCATTCTCAGGAGTCGTTGTTTCTCCTCTTCGGCGGCCCTCTCTGCCTCTTGGAACATCTGGTTGGTGTAGTGGCTTCCTCGGTTCCTGCGCATTACATCTCTGATCTTGCCAACCAGCAGGGAGACCTGAGTGCGATCTTTGAGCTTGTTGTTGAAGACGTGGTTAGGGTTAGGGTTAACCACGTGCCTCAGGGTGTGTATAGTTACTGTATGTAGTAGTCAGTTGTGCTTTTGTCTCTCAGTGATGATTTTGTACTCATGATGATGAAAATGATTTCAAAATCATCTGCTGACTGTTTGAACGTATTATTGTCTTCATATTGCAGATTTCATTAAAGTACTGACAACCAAAGAGTGTGTTCGTCCGTGTCATGGAGCCCGTTTGATGAAATGACATCATGTGCTTGTTGTAAAGAAGAAGGGGGGGGGGGGAGGAGAGGAATGTAACCGTCACCAAAGGTTATTAGGGCGATGTTGGAAACAAAACATGATGCTTAGCAACAACTAGATCTGAAAGTACTCAGAGCTCTCACTAGGAATAAGTAACAACTATTTGTTATACTGTTATTGTTATTAATATTTGTGAAATGCAGACTCTGAGCTCTCACTAGGAATAAGTAGCAATTGCAAACGCTATCACTGTCATCAATGCAAAGCTATTCACTCCAGTGCTCATAAAACATCAGCTTGACCAACACTTGTCATCCTTGGAAACGCAGTTGCTACACCACATTTGTTACTCAAATTGAGAATATTTGTGAAATATCCCATGATTCTTTGCAATGCATTAAAAATTACTAGCAAGCCAGCATATTAAACAGCTGTAGTAAATACAGCCAATAAACTGGTACAAATATATGTTAATAATAATTTGTGGCCCTTTGCACGTGTTGTGGTTTAAATGTGGGCCTCTTGGCCTCTGAAGTTGAGTACCCCTGGTATAAAGTACGTCATGATTCCTTTGTTAGGCACTAGTGCCTAGGTCACCAACAGGGGAACCGCGGCCCAGGTCCGGACCCAGAAGCCGCCCCATACGGACCCGGACCTACAGCCTAAGCAGAAGGCCATATGGTTTAAAAGACAGAGTCATTTCTGTTCACACTTCCCACTGGGAGCTCTAAACCAGTGTGTCTCATATGTTCAGAAACAGTGGCAGGGACTAAAAGTGCCAATGTGAAACGGCATTATGAGACAAAACATAAAGGTTTTGAACAAACATAGCCGCTTTGGACTTTGGACTGGACGTGGAGGCCTTTGAGAACATGGTTGGTGCCTGTCCACCTGCATTCTTCAGCCTGGCTGTCAGCTGCTGTAATGTAAGCACACACACACACACACACACACACACACACACACACACGAGTTTGCAATCCTAGTAAACTTCAGAAAAACAAAACAAAAATGAATGAAGATTGCTTTGTGAATGAATAAAGATGGAACATTTGTGAGTAAGTTTGGAAAAGCAGCATGGAGAAGTTGGGAAGTATGTACGACTACTGTACGTTGTTATGGTTACCGTCCTCACGGCTGCTTTACTTCGGGAAATCACATGTTGAACATTCCACACCAAACCAGTTTGGAGCATGCAGCTCTGCTTCCAGCCGACAGGGGGCACGTGAGCTGTTTTAAAGAAACCAACCGCTTCCAAGAAACGGGGAGGGGAGAGGGGGAGAGAGAGGAGGGAGAGGAGGGTAGGGCTGTGTGTGAGTGTGTGTGCGTGTGTGTGTGTGTGTGTGTGTGTGTGTGTGTGTGTGTGTGTGTGAGAGAGACACATTTTGTATTCCACATGTCACAGCTGTGCGTTGAAGTAAATCTGCTAAACGCCTGTTAACCTCTTCTCTCCCTCTCTCTCTCTCTCTCTCTCTCTCTCACTGTCTCTATCTCTCTCTCGCTCTCTTTCTCTCTCTTTCCCTCTCTTTTTGTCTGTCTCTATCTCTCTGTCTGTCTGTCTCTCTGTCTCTCTGTCTCTCTCTTTCTATCCCTCTCTCTGTCTCTCTCTCCCTCAGACTCTCTCCCCCTCTCTCTTTGCCTCTCTTTTTGTCTCTCTCTGTCTCTGTCTCTCTTTCTGTTTGTGTCTCCTTCTGTCTCTGTCTCTGTGTCTCTCTCTCTCTCTCTCTCTCTCTCTCTCTCTCTCTCTCTCTCTCTCTCTCTCTATCTCATTCTGTCTCTATTTTTGTCTCTCTCTGTTTGTGTCTCCCTCTGTCTCTGGTTTCGATAAAGTGGGGCGTGGATTCTCCCCTCTTCAGTTTGACTGGAGCGGATGGGACGGGACGTTCCTATAAAGGAAGCCGCCGCACGGCGCGCCTCACTCGGGCTGCAGCCGCTACTTGCTACTGCTTTCAACATGGCGTACAGACATACAGACAACGGTAAGAGCTCCGGTCTCACGCTCCGGTCTCAGGCTCCGGGTGCCGGCCGGTCAGACGGGGGGGATTATGATCAGTATAATTATTTATTACTTGTTAATCGTGTTAAACAATGTCAGCTCAGAACTTCAAATCTAAAGGGAGGGGCTGAGGAGCCGCATGCGACTAGAAGGCAGATTTGTTTCTTTGGTTGTAAATAAAGTGAAGATTCTCTGTCAAAGGCGTCGTCAGATCTCCTCTTTTTCTATCGATCTCTATTTTTTTTCAACCCGCGCTCAGCAGCCGCGGGGTGCCGACCTGTGCTCTGACTGAGGTGGCGAAGTAAAACAACCGCCAAAACAATAACGGAAATATGTTTGACAGAAAGGTGGAAGCAGCTTCACAGTTTGCTCAGCCATCACCCGGTCTGACGACTTGTTAATCGTGTTAAACAATGTTAGCTCAGAACTTTAGACCTACAGGGAGCCTGCAGAGGGCAGAGGGGCTGCAGGTTTCCCACCCCTGTCCTGGTTATCATGCACACTTTCGACCGTGGGCGACTTTATTTCGCCGCAGCTCGTTCTCCGGTTGCGTGCATGCTTCCACTTGGCGCAGCCATCTCACGCCAGTATGCACTTTGTGACCTTGCCCTCCTTATGTACTTATGCTGGCATGTACTGTTCCCCCCATCGTATGTACTTCCTACCCCTTATTGTGTGTACTTACTGTGTACTTATTATCTACTTGCATTCTCGCACGTTTCATTATTGCACTAGTTGGGTGATTTCTGATTTGTGGTTCTTGTTTTCATGCTGCACTCTAACTGTTGCACAGTCATTTCCCTTGGGATAATAAACATTCATCTTATCTTATCTTATCTAATCTTATGATGCATCGGCGCACGGTTATGCAAACCGACGTATTTAGGTAGTGGAGTAGTCGGTTTACGTAGACGCGTCACCCCACCCCTACTTTAGAGAAAAGACAACATAACTGTAGATTAAAAACTGGTAGAGAACGTTGTTCTGAAAGCAGCTGGAGGTGTTCCTGTGCCGACGTCTCGGCTGTGGAGGAACTGGACGTCCTGGACGGTGAATTCTCATGTGATGTTGTTTTTCCCCTTCAGGACCCATCGTCCAGAACAACCAGGAGCTGAGGATCGTGATGGTGGGGAAGACTGGAATCGGCAAGAGCGCCACTGGAAACACCATCCTGGGGCGACAATGCTTCCAATCCAAGTTCAGCGCCAAGTCTGAGACGGTGTACTGCTCAAAGGGCAGAGGGGAGGTGGACGGACAGGAAGTGGCTGTCATTGACACCCCGGGCCTGTTTGACACCAGGTTCGGCCAGGATAAGACCACCAAAGACATAAGCCAGTGCGTCTCCTACGCTGCTCCTGGACCTCACGTCTTCCTGGTGGTCATCAGGCTGGGCCGATACACGGAAGAAGAAAAGCAGACGGTGCAGATGATCCAGCAGATCTTTGGCGACGCTGCGGACAGATACAGCATGGTGCTCTTCACTCACGGAGACCTTCTTGATGAAGGAAACACCACCATTGAGAATTTCCTTCAAGATAGCCCAGACCTGCAGGAGCTGGTGCGCCGATGTAACGGCCAGTACCACGTCTTCAACAACAAGCTCAAAGATCGCACTCAGGTCTCCCTGCTGGTCGGCAAGATCAGAGATGTAATGCACAGGAACGGAGGAAGCCACTACACCAACCAGATGTTCCAAGAGGCAGAGAGGGCCGTCGAAGAGGAGAAACAACGACTCCTGCAAGAGAGAGAAGAGGAAATACGCAGAGAGAGAGAGGAAATGGAGAGGAAGATGAAGAAGAAACTCGACAAGGAGCTGCAGAAGATGGACCGGCAGTTCCAGGCTAATATGGAGAGGGAGAGGATGGAGAGGCAGAAGGAGAACGAGGAGCGGGCCAAAGAGAGGCAGATGGAGAGAGCTGAGCTGCAAGAGGAGAGGCAGAGGGAGAGGAAGGAGAAAGAAGAGTATATAAGCAACATGAAGGAACAGCTGAAGGTGCAGCACCAGACAGACCTGCAGGACGCATTGAAGAAGCTGCAGGACGATTCGGAGAAGAAGGCCAGAGCAGATGCTGAAGACTTCAATCCCTTATATCCTTTGATTGCTGCTGCTGAAGCGGTGGTGGACTTAGGCAAAAAGGCTGTCAGTGGACTGAAAAGCCTCGGCAGGTCCATAGGTAATTTGTTCAAGTAAATTAGTGAAAATCACACAGAAGACGTAGCGAGAACGAGAGAACGAGGCCACCTCAGATCTTCTGGACTCGTCTGGTTCACAGGCTCAAAATTTGGTGCGTTCTTCTTGATTTTCAGTTGTCAAATAAGTGAGAAGTCCAATGGAAACTCAAATGAGGAGAAGGAGCTGTTTTTGTTTTGTGTTTGTGATGCAGTCTCACGCTGCCCCCTAGTGTCCTGCTGGCTCACCTGCATGTCTGACAGCATTGGTGTGTTTCTGCCTTGGTTGAAGTTCTGACAAACTGAGCTAGGATTTTGAAAAACTCTTTAGCCTTTTCAGTTTTTTCCTCCTCCTCCTCCTCCTGCTCCTCCCCTGCTTGTGCTGCACACTTTGTTATACTGACATTACCTAATAAAGTTTATACACCCACAGTATTTGTTTGTTTGTCTTGTTTGTTTCTCCAGAATATAAACGCTGCTTCTGCTGCTACGACATGATCAAAGCTACTGTCTGTCTCTGTCAGCTGCTCGTGAAAGAACTCTGCACGTCGCTCACCACGCAGTCGTGTAGGTGACATGAGTGACGAGTCAACCACTGGGAGGGTTCCCGTCAATTCTCTGATAGTTTCTTAATTAAGTCTAACTGGAGGCATGAGGCAAGACTTTAAAACAGAACAAAGACTGATTTGAGGTTATAAACCCACTGTATTCATTCAATAATACTAATTACAAACTCACGTCTCAATTTCTGACACTGACTTAATAACAGCACAGTCTGAGCTGTGTGACTCCAGTCTGAGGATCAAGCAATCAATCAATCCATCAATCAACACCATCAGTCACAGATCTGAACCCTCTAGAGTTCCACATCCTGATAAATTCTTTGCCGAAGTTCAGAATATTTAGTTTAGCTTTTTGTATTTTCTAAAACCAAGCTTGTTGCTGTTTTCGTTGAGATTTGAGTGGGTGTGGCCTGTGGGCGTGGCCTGTGGACATGTTCTGGACTCCCAAAAAACAAAAATCCTCCTTGTTTGATTTGACTTCTAAAAAATCAGAGGACATTTTCAAAGATTTATTTGTTCAATCACAGATTTTTTTTTTTTTTTTTTAAATGAAAATCTTGAGCTGCAAAAACAAATTTACAAAATGTTGACACCAGAGGGTTGAAGGTTAAATCTGATCTGCTGCAGTGGAGAATGAGGAGAACCTGAAGCTCCTGGTGTTTTCAATGTACAGGCAGGTAGGTGGACCACAGTCTGGAATGAAGGTCCATGTAGGTGAGGATGTGTACATCTTCATCACTCAGCTTCATTCTGTGGTGCTACGGGGCAGATGATGAGCGGAGCCTTGTTCCTGCCCGATTTATTGGTACACGGGCTGAAGAACGGATGGATGACATCAGTGAAACTATCAGTGAAGGTGTAGATCAACACTCTGGCCTCCACGTTGTAGAAGGACAGCAGCCCTTTGTCGTAGTCCACGTAGATGCCGATCCGGGTCGGTCTGAGGTCCAGTTCCAGGCTGGTGGAGGGTTTGGTGCGGAAGGAGTATTCGGTCCGATCCCTGAGACTCAGGAACCAGTACCCGTGGGCGGGGCTTACTGTGATCTTTCCTTTGCGGTTGACGGAGCGACTGGCCACTCCCAAGTCCCAGTCAGTCTTTCCTCCCACATCCACCTGGGAGACAAAGAGGATGAGATAGTGCTCATGGCTGATCCAAATACTGAAGTACCATAGAAAAATATCTGATCCAAGTCCTGTTTGGACTTGGAAGTTGTATGTAAAGTAAACAGCATGAAAGTGTTCAAATGCACAGATAGTAAAAGTACTCAATGTTCAATTGTTGATGGTTTATTGAAGCATCGTCCATCAATTTTTCTACATTTTGCGAGTTTGTTCCTCTGTAAGTTGTATGATTGTGTAGATGTTTGTGCTTCTCTGCAGGTCTGTAGGTCTTTGAATGGACCCTGAAGGATCCATGTTGTTTCTCCACTTCAATAAAATCTCAACGTTTCTCCTGGACTGACTAATACATTACATTACATTACATTACGATCATTTGGCGGACGCTTTTATCCAAAGCGACTTACATTACATTATATTACCACCCTTCGCAGAGGGGGGAGCACTTGAGGGTTCGGTGCCTTGCTCAGGGGCACCTCGGCAGGGACTCGAGCCGGCAACCCTCCGGTTCTTAAGCGGAAGCTCTACCCACTCGACTACTGCCTCCCTATGTAATGTAATAGAACTGTGTTACGCTATAATGACGGCTGGTTCAGTTGTTCAGTTGTGAAGACCTGAACTCAACAACCTGGACTGGGAGAGGACCACAATTCCCTCTTTTAGTTAGACTTTACTTCTTCTCTTTTTAGATTTTCTGGATCCGACCCCGACATGAGCTGAGCCAGGGCCAGAATAATGAAGGGGAAAACGCGTCTTTGGGTTCATGTGTTCTTAAGCTGCAAAACATTGGGAGGAGAGAATGTAAATGTTTGCGTATGGCTGGATAAGACTAATTCAATGTTGTGTCAAAGGTCATTATTGCATCTTTGTCCACACGGCTTCCTACCTCCCAGTAATGTCTCCCGGAGCTGAACCCCTGCTGGGCGAGCACGCAGACCACCCGGTCAAAGCGCTCAGGGTTGTCCGGCAGCGTCTGATGGCCGTCACCACAGAAAACTTGCATAGCGTCCACAGAGACGATGAGGCGTGGGTGGGCTGTGAGGCGGTCCAACGTGATGGCGTCTGACACAAACACAAACAGGATGTTGGTCATGATGAAGCAAGAGTTTGAAATATGGATCTTATCTTTAAACACAGGGAAATCTAAAATAGATCATTGATTCTTCTGTGGATTCTAGAAAAGTTAAATTGCCCCCTTGATTCTTGTGCCTGGTCTTCTGATTTCCATTTTCATAAATATGTATATATTTATATAATATATATATATTCAATAACTGTCAGAAGCTCACAATTTCCAAAATAAAAGAAAGGGAAATGATTTGTAAAATGACTTTTTACTGTTTACTTTTCAAAAAAATTTAAAAAAAAGAATAATAAAATCACTCCAGACTGCAGACTGATTTTGAAACATGTTAATAAATTAATTACAAATAAATGATAAGAATAAATAAATGAATGTAAAATGAAGCATTACCTGCATATTCCTGAACTCTTCTGACCTCTAAAGAGAAAAGACAGATTGCTGCATTTAGTAAGTAAGAAACAAACTTATTCTGAACTTATTCTATGATACGTCAGGAAGTTATGGGGACATTTACATCTATTTAATATTCACATTAGTATTTGCAGTTAATGTTCATTCATTTAGCATCAATCACAAAAGCTAGAAAAGTGTAAAAAGATATTTACAAGGGGCGACCTAAAGGACCGATGTTAAGTTGGACTTGGAGCCAGTAAGAACTTACTTGTGTTGGTCCTGGACCCAGACGGCTCCTGTGGGGAACGCTGACCTGTCCATTAAGGATTCATGATAAAGTCATTGACTGAAATGTTTCCACAGAGACTGAAACAAATAAATAAAGTCAGAGTGTATCTAACGTCCTCACAGATCTCAGGCAGCCGCCGTAACTCCTCCTCAAAACGCAAAATCATTTGATTGACAGTCCTGAGAACCAATCCTGAACTGAGTTCAGACTCCACTGAGGCTTTGGACCAATCCTTGGTCTGCAGAGGGCTGGAGAGAGTCGGGAAAGTCTGCAGGGAAAGAATCAGGAATATCAGGGATCCATTCATCATCCATCAATCTATCTCTGCATCCATGTCATCCTCTCTCCGTACGTTAAGGAAGAGTATGTAGTCTTCACACTGAGTGAGTTGGCTCAGAGTGTTGCTCCTCTTCCTCAGCTCTTGGATCTCTTCCTCGAGCTCTCTCAGCAGACTTTGAGCTCTGTGCTCTGCTGCTCGATGACACACTTCTATCACCTGGAACACACCGGGAACATTCACACGTCTGTCACCACCTGTCAAACCATTTACACTCTCTGGGCAGCAACAAGACAATCAGTATTCACAGGGAAACCAACTTCAGTACTCAGTCAAGGCAGGAAGGAAGGAAGGAAGGAAGGAAGTCTTACCTCAAGTGCTTGAGCTTGGCAGCGCTCCACACTGGAGATGAGTTTGGAGAAAGCGCACACAGTGCCCTCTGTCTGCTGCCCTGCGGCAACCTGCAGCAGGAGCAACATGTGTATTATAGGGACATAGAGCAGCCACAAAAGCTCTTGTACGCTCTTGGCTTTACCTTTATGTTGTGTATCTGATTGTGTATTTGTTGCAGCTTCGCCTCTCGGTCACTGATGAGATCCTTCAGTTCCACCTCAGTGATTCCTAGCTGAGACTGAGGACACAAATATGCTCAGGTTTGTTTCTGTGGTTTATGAAGCTGTCTTTCCTTCTTTGCAGTTTCTATATGTCAAATGAATACATTCTACATTAAAATGGGATTGAACTGATGTTAGTGACAGACGTCCTTGGATACAGGTCATGGTATCCGAGGAAAGTTCATCTTAGGTAACTGGTCTTTCGGACGTCTTAGAGTCCAGTTGCCCAGATCAACCTTCCTTGGTTTAGTTACAGACGTTCTGGTACCTTTTTGATGTTCCACTCTCTCTTGGCAGGAATTACATTGTGTCCTCGGTGATCTGCCGTCTCCACGCAGACGCTGCAGACACACGATTGGTCTGTTCGACAGAAAAACTCCAGACCTCTGAGGTGGACAGGACACAGAGGCAGACTGGGACAGGAGTCAGCTGGACCGCTCAGGGTGAACCTGTCATGACATCACACTTCAAGTCAAGTCCAGTCCACTTTATTTCTACAACATCACATCCAGTGTCCCAAAGGGCTTTACAAGCCCACATCAGGAAGGTCCCGACCTGCCCAAAGCTCTCTAGGAAGACCAGGAGACACTTCAGACCTCAGGAGAGGGAATACCAATGTCACACAGCAGCAAAAGTCAATTAATCAATTCACAATTCATTGATCACAGCAGCAGTCACAGCAGTCACAAGGTAACCACATGAATCCTACAGCAACTACAGCCTAAACACAGGAGATCAACCAACTGCAACAGCAAAAGTCTGTTTTAGTCTTCTATGATTGGTCAATTTGGCAAAGAATCACACGCTGTAGACCGCTGAAAAGAAGCCTTCTGACACATGTGTGTCTCATCAGATCCTTTACTCTGCACAGCGCCCTCTACAGACACCAGACCCTGAGCTGAGTGTGAGCTGAGTGTGAGCTGAGTGTGAGCTGAGTGTGAGCTGAGTGTGAATGCCAAGTGGAGGATACCTGCGAGGAGGTGAGTAGGGGGGAGGCGGGTCATGGGGTCCATTAGTGTGGGGTTGCATGTGACCAGGACTTTGTGAGAGTGGGTCGTCAGGATGCAGGAGAGTGGGGTGAGACGGCCCTTTGTTTGGCAGGCGCTGGAAACGAGTCATCATCTCAGCAAGGACACTTCCTGGCATCTCCCCCGGCCTCGGAGGGGAGGAGGTGGGTGAGGGATGGCGGTGAGGATGGCAGTTTTGCTCTTCTCCTCCATTCATCCCGGCGCTGGTCATCTGCTTGAACTGTTCTGTGATTTCCTTCAGGGTGCGGTTGATGTGGAGCTCTGGTCGCTTGCAGAAGGACTCCTTGCAGATGGGGCACTGGTAGGAGGCGGGGCTGCCTCCTCCTCTTCCTCCGTCCCAGTAGGAGGAGATGCAGGCCTGGCAGAAGCTGTGGCCGCAGGGTGTGGAGACCGGGTTGGAGAAGACGTCCAGGCAGATGGAGCAGGTGAACTGGTCTTCCGACAGGAAGACCGAGGACAGAGACGTCGCCATCCCAGCTGCCGAGACACAAACAATGAGGGAAAAATTCCACACATGTAGGTTTGAGTTTATATTGAAGTTCTCTTTCATCCGTCGCCTGAAAACTGCACCGTAAAGAAACCCTTCACAAACCCGCAGCAGTTTGAGTTACGACAGCCGGGGTGCAATTCAGTGTTTTACTCCTTAAATTAAGTCAAATTCATCTTAATGGGAAAACGTTTCAGGGTTTTTAGTGTACGAAAGTTTTTGCGAGTTAGTGAATGTAAAGTAATACATTTCCTGAATTCTGGAAGGTCTGAGGATAGAAACACACACACACACACACACACACACACACACACACAGACACACAGACATAGCAGCAGTACAGGTACTTCTGGCTTGTCGAGGGTCCTGCTGGGCTTTGCTCCATAGCGTCTCCATAGCGATCGCAGCAGTGATAGTGAAGAAGGCACAGGCAGTCACTTTGCTCACAGGAAGACTGACAAACCAAATGACTTTAAAGTAGTAAGAAGAAGGACGATCTTCTAGGGTCCAGTGGGGTCGTGTGCAGTGATTCAGATTTAAGGTGGATTTGAGCATTGGTACCTTAATGTCACAGATTAAGGGAGTTATTTGTTAGTGACGAGCTTTTACCAACTAAACCCTCTTTCTTAGTAAAGATGTGTAGTATTGTCATTTACAGCACAAATTCAGGCTTCATTTGGATCATAACACAATCACAGATTAAGGCAGTGGTTCCCAAAGTGGGGGGCACGTCCCCTGGGGGGGGGGGGCGCACGCCACAAGATAGACATCTTTTTAGGAAGCAGAAATGCTGTTACAGTATGAAACTGTTAGACTTTGAATGATTCCACTGGAAAGGAGATCTGTCACTTTATTCTTTATTTTGTTAAATAATAAGTTGCACTTTTATGAATTTCAATGTTTAAAATAAATCCCAGTGCAGTTTGGAAGCTAAAGATGTGTGTGTGTGTGTGTGTGTGTGTGTGTGTGTGTGTTTGTGTGTGTGAAGATTTTCTTATCTACAAAAGGGGGCAAAGGGGGGTTTGCAAAGTTTGTGCGCAAAGCTCTTATTCATCTCCATGCCCTGTGAACTGGATACACAGATCTCAAATCTGTTCCCTGGACGTAGCAGGAACAGATGAAGTGTTTGGTTGGATCAACTCATGTAAACACATTCCAATGACTTCATCCATGTTCAACTGCAGTATAAGTGTGTGTCTAAATATACAGACCACTTGGAAACGTGTGTGTGTGTGTGTGTGTGTGTGTGTGTGTGTGTGTGTGTGTGTGTGTGCAGACAGACCTGCAGGTTTGGAGTTTGTTGCCACATGATGTTTGTCTTTAAATGGCAACAGAAATCCTGTGAACATTCCAACCAAGCCTGAATTTCCTGATCTGATGAAACATGTCACTGTGTGTGTGTGTGTGTGTGTGAATCTGGAACATTCTCAGTGAAGATGGTTCAGTAAAAGTCAAAGTAAACTCAAACTCAAACTTAAAGTCAAACTCTCCAAACATGTGTTAGTCTAACTTAGGCTCAGATGTAGAAGTTTAGGTGTGTAGTGTTTGTGTCCAGGTGACCTTTGACCTTCCTGGGGAAGTTCTGCTGGTTTCTAGCAGCCTGGTCCAGAGGAGAGCAGAGCTGCAGCTCTTGTTACTGCTCTGCCTCTCTGTGGAGCTCTATGTCTGGGTCAGAGGAGCTGGATGCTCTGCTAAAGGCTCTACAGAAGGGAGGGACTTACTCTGGGTAAGGACAGTAAGTATACCCCTTCCCATCCCTTCCAATTGCTCAGTGCTACAGTGCCACTCAGTTGACAGTCTGGGTTACAGTGTGTTTGGAACTTGAAAGTCTCTTTTAAAGAAATCATTGATATTTCAGATCCATATGTTTTGAATCCGGTCTCCCCTGGTAACGAGGGCGAGACGATCCCGTGACTGGTGAGCAGCGCCAAAGTCACAGTCTGAGGGTCAATGGACACGTTTCTTTAAGTGTCGTCTGTGCTTGTATGTCATTTCTTCTTCTGGTTTCTCATATCTATTGCTTAACCAATCATTCAATCATCAAACTCATTCTCACACACATGACGCTCGGCCTTCTCATGTTAAACATTACCAAGTACCGACAAAGAGCGTTTGAACAGCTTATCGTTGGTTAACGAAGGAGCTTTTTGTAGATTAGACACTAAAGTTTTATACAACAACAAACACAACAAGCTGATTTTCAGTCCATTAGCAATGAACTTCCATCTTCTTATCGATGTTAAAGTGATACTAAACAATAGAAGAATAGAACAACACAGCATGAGTCCAGTGATGATTAACCCTCCGCAGCCTGGAGGCATTTCAACTCTCTCATGTTCCCTATTGTACATTTTCACAACCTACTTCAAAAATGTTCCAGAAAACGAATGAAAAAGATCGACGTCACAACAATCGTCGGTTTGTGTATTTGACTGGATTTCATTACAAAAATGAACTCTTTGACTAACTGTTAACCCAAAGGGTTCACTACATTCTGTTGTACTAGGAGTTCCTTTCAACAAACTAGAATTAGTGATCAGAACTTTGTCTTTAAGTCTCGTTTCAAACTTTGACAGTGTTGCTGATTGTTCATTTGTAGAGATTTTGAGTCTTACCTGTTGTGTGAAGGACTTTTCCTCCTCCTTTCTTCTCTCTCTGCAGCTCTGTCGCTCAGTGGTTACGTTCTTCTTTTTCCCTCCCTCCTCTCACTCAATGTGCTGCTGATCCTCCTCCTCTTCCTCCTCACAAGCAAAAGGCTTTCCCAACCAAACCTGCTCTACAGGTGCACCTGTGCAGGTCAAACTGCAGCCCTCTCACTTAACAGGAAATGAAAGAAATAAAAGGAATATGATCAAATGACCTGGTTCTTATCAGTCTGCTTGGTTTGACGTACCTGCAGTTGTCTGCAATTGCTGCACATTGGATTGTGGCAAATTCTCCCGTTCCTCAGACTTTTGTGTTTTGTCCTGCATGCCTTTGTACCTCTGTATACGAAGTTCCTGTTGCACACCCAGCCGTTAGTGGAGGGGGAAACTCTCATGGCATTGCCTCTACCTTCTTCTTAAAATCTTTTTTTCCTTGTCCATTGAGGTTTTCTCTTCCTCGTCTTCCTTGAGAGCTATGGGCTGGGTCGGGAATTGTCCTGATGTTGTGTGTGTGTAAAGCC
>NW_027467152.1:35000-55000 GCF_046128005.1 Genypterus blacodes | reverse complement strand
TGCGCCTCCCTCTGTGGTTTCCATGGGAACATCTGGGGAAGGAGATCGGGGGAGATCGGTCACGTCCCCGACTTCATCAACCGTCACAAAGTCACTCATGTTGAAGGGGAAGTCGTCGTCCTCCAGCTCCTGAGGAACAAGATGTGCTTCAGTCTAATCTCACTCTAGCTCACAACTTCAGCAGAAGTGTTGGAATCTGCTTCCTGTGAACAAAGCTTCTCACCTTTCTGCCCTCCGACATGAAGTCTTCCTCCGCACACGAGCTCCGCTTGTTCATCTCGTTCCTCCTGTTAGACCTCCATTCTGGTGATCCTTCGGTGTGCGTCCTCCTCCTGTCCTTCCTCCCTCTGTCCCTCCACTCCCACTCCCATCTGTCCTCCTCCCTCCTCTCTCTGCCCCTCTTCTCCCATCTGTCCCCCTCCCATCTCTCCTTGTCCCTCCAGGACCTGTCTTCTCGCTCCCTGTCCCTCTTTATCTTGTCCTCCCGTTCCCAGCCTCTCCTGTCCCTCTCCCTTCTCTCTTTCTCCTTCACCTCCTTCTCAATTTTCCCTTCCCCCTCTTTGTCTTCCGCATCTTCTTTGGTCAGCTCCTCCTCTCTGATGCCCTCTGTAGCCTGTTCCCCCGTTTCTCCTCTCTCCTCACTGCTCGTCGTCTCTGTTTGTACTTCCTTCAGTTTTCCACCTGGGGTCACTCTGGGTTTCTTTAGATGCCGGGCAGATCTTGTTGTTCGACACTCCTCCAGCAGTGCGTGAACCATCGCCGGGGTAACCTAAACCACAACAATACTTTAGAATCTGTAAAATGTCCAATGAGGGAGAATTATGAGAGACAGCATTCTGCCGACCCCACTGACCTTTGGTAGCTCTGGCGCGGCTGCGTCACCTGAGGCAGCTTCAGCGTCCGAGCAGGATGGCCCGGTCTCCTTTTCATCACTGGGAGCCGCTCCATTTCCTGCCTGGGATGCGCTGGCGACTACGCTCTGTTCCGTTTCCTGGATAACGGTTTCATCAGGCGGTGTTTTTATCTCCACATCTTCTCCTGCGTTAGGACTCAAAGCTGCCGGCGTGTGGAGATCCTCATCTTGTTTCACCTCCTCCTTTCTGATTCGGCTCTGGTTTTCCTCCTTGGCTTCTTCTTCACCAAACATCTTTTTGTCAACCTTCGTCTGCTGGTCATCCTTGTCAGTCTCCATCTCCTTCTCCTCTGATGCAGCCTGAAGCTTTTCTGTTTGCTCCTCTTCATCCTCAGCTGCTGTCGTTTGCACGTCTTCACCGTTGGCAGAAGAAACCTAAGAACAGAAACGTGGCGTCATCAAGCACATGCGTGAAACTGTGTTGATGCATTCTTTTAATGCTGCAACTCAATCTGAAAGGTATGGACATTGTCTCGCTACAATTCATGACAAGGTGCACAAATGCAAGGGAAGTGAAGTGGTGTGAAGAAGAGAAGTGCTGAGCCACACTCCTCACTAATGTCAGAGTGGATTTTAGAGGAGAGGATATCTTCACTTTCAGTTTGATCTGTGAACTTCAATGACGTTGTAAGAACCTTTGGGTTAATGACCTTGGACGACTCCGTGCTGACGTTGGTCCCCTGTGCCTTGGGTTTGGGGTCGGGCTTGCGAGAGAAGGAGAGGGGGTTGTTCTGGATGATGCACGGAAACTTGTGGAAGCGCTTGTAAACAGACAGAGCCATGGCTGGAGTCGCCATCTCACAGAAGACCTGAGACCAGGAGACAAACATCATGTCAAGCAGAGTGCCAGCTTCTTTGTTTACAGACAAAAGGAGAGGAATTAAATATCTGAACAAAAATGGGTTTGAGATCACGCTCAGCGCCGCACCAAGTTGTTGTTGAGCACCAGCGTCTTGATGACGGTACCAAAGCGCCGGACTAGTTTCTGGACCTCAGCAGGGCCAGAAGTTTCAGGAACGTTGCTGATGATCAGCAGGCTGCTCCAACCTACAGGACTCTCCTATAGGATCCAAACAAAGATGACCTCCAGTCATGTGTGGGAGGGACACGCAAAGACTGTATCCACACACAACATGCTTCTCTATGCTTCATTCTTCATGCTTCTCTGGCAGAAGGCTGAGGTCCATCAGGACCAAAACCTCACGCCACAAATCCAGCTTCTTCCCCTCAGCAGTGGGCCTCATCAACAAGGCCCAGGTCTGACACTGACCTCACAACAAACCCCTGCACATTGACTTTATGTAACAGTAGTCTTAAGTTAATTTTATTCAATAATCCCCTGCACGTTTTTTAACCCCTTATTCATCAGCACTCATTTAGTTCACTTATTTAATTTAATTTAGTGTGTTTTTAATTTAATTCATGTTGTTTTATGTTGTTTTATATGTTGTCTTCTCTTGTCTTTTGCTATATGTTACACTTTGCACCCAGAACCACAGCAAACTCCTCTTAAGTGCAAACTGCTGTGGCAAATAAAGTGATTCTGATTCTGATTCTGATATTGGCAGCATCAGGTGAACATGAGAGATTGTTGTTCAGAGACGTCGGTGTGTATCATGAAATATCCTCCTGAGACCCAGCGTCCTCATATGTGGACTTTACATTTTTCCTTTCCTACACCCTATACATCTTTGTACTCAACTAAAACATGTTGTCTGGACATTTTTCACTACTGAACTAAAAAGAATCAATCACCATCTCATCATTAGAATGATCAATCATTTGACTTTGAATAGAAACAACACATATACTCACCAATGGATCCAGTGAGCCCATCAATAGATTGTAGAGCGCCACCTATGTGAGAAGGTTTCAAACAACATTTACAGTCCAATGAAAAGGGCAAAGACAAAAGGAATCCCTGTGTTACAGCCAATGTTACGAAACGACAACTCAGGTAGAGAAGGAAGACATGAAGAATGGTGAGGAACCTACAGGTGTGTTGAGGCCGACGCGCTGTTTCAAATGGATCATCTTCACCTCTGCATCTTTAATGTTGGCGGGTGAGAAGGCGTTGACCTTTGCCATCTCTTCTGCAGTTTCCACATCTGGTAGCGTAACGAGTGCCTAACATCCACAAGGACATTTTCAGTGCCGTAAACAATATTTTCAACAAATGCATCTGGCTAATATGAGGCAGAGAGTGTGTGTGTGTGTGTGTGTGTGTGTGTGTGTGTGTGTGTGTGTGTGTGTGTGTGTGTGTGTGTGTGTGCTTGGGTGTTTTCATTGAGATTTGATTCAGATTGCAAGTTTTAGTTATTCCCATGTTACTCAAATTGCAGTAATTTGACTTTAGTTGTATATCAACATTATAATAATAAATATAATACAATTATTTATATTAATATCTATTTCAGAGGATTTTATGTCGGGCTGCTAACCTTGAGGTCATTTCTTCTGTAAGTGACTTGAAGATCACATTGCCTCATGTGTTTTTGTTGTTTTTGATTGCGCTCCATCACTTTCACTTGAATAAGAAATATGTTGGATTGTAAAACGGAGATTATCATTCAAAAGGTGGCTATTTGTGGAATAACGCATCGCATTATCTTTGTTACATTTGTTTGTTTTCAAGAGAAGATGAATGAAGAAAATGTTGTAATATTAATGAGATAAATTTGACATTTATTCTGGGGGAAATAACTGCTATATTGCGTAATAAATATAATCTTTAGATTAATCGACTATTTGAAAAAATAATCTGTAGATTAATCATTAGAAAAAATAATGGTGGCAAGGTGCAGCCCTCGTACTTATGTAGCCCTTTCATCCAAATCAAACCAGGAACGTTCCTATAGGAGAGCACTGCTCACAGAGTTCATCTGTACCATAGAGGTGCAGAGATGTGCTGATGCCACCTGCTGGACACATCGGCAACTGGAGGTACTA
Organism: Genypterus blacodes; assembly: GCF_046128005.1. NCBI lineage: Eukaryota > Metazoa > Chordata > Actinopteri > Ophidiiformes > Ophidiidae > Genypterus > Genypterus blacodes. The sequence goes on along the minus strand of NW_027467152.1, from coordinate 51,138 downwards.
CAGCTTGCATTATTATTTAGTTTTGGTGGCCAAATATTTCCAAAAAGAATAATAACACTTAAAGCATAACTCCACAAGAAATAAGTGATCAACCTGTGGGAAACACTGCGTAATCTAGCATTCAGACAAAGCAATGTAAATCACAACCTTTCCAATTTCGGTGGCCAAGATGATGTCAGAAGGAGTTCCAAAGGGTTCAACCAGGCGGCTGATGTCACCGTCTGTCCAGCCACACTCAGGCAGTCCTGCGATCAACACGATGGCCTTCTGTAGAAAACATCATAATAGGATATCAGGCTAACGGCTCCTGGTCATATTGTGCGTCACAGTTTATCGGACGACTCAAGCCCAGTGCAACCAGTGAATAAGTGCACTGAACAAATCAACGACTGGATGATCACACTTGTCTCCAATTGAACAAAGATAACATCTACATTGTATTTGATCAGCAGTAATAATGTATAAATGTGTACCTCAACAGATGTCTGTCCATTTCCTGGAGTGGGCGTGGCGTGTGCATGTGGAGGACAGGTCACAAGGAAAAGCTCATTATATTACATGCAAAACAAAGTGAAAGCAGAATATTGACCGTTAAAATCCACAGGTGACACAGTTGTAACTATGCCTCAGCAGAGGTCAGAGGTCATAAATCAGTCTTACAACAACACCAGCACACCTACCTGATTCTTCCATAGCAGCTCTGCTGGAAAGAGACAAAAGGACAAATGAGTGCAGCTCCATGACCAAGAACAAAAGGATGAGATCGTCACCAACTCACCCGCTGCTGACATCAGTCGGCTTCTCCTTGGGAATTTTCTAAAATCAAAGAAAATGTGTATACAGAGTGTTTTTGATTGACATTTCACATCTTGTGAAGCAGATAATGCTGAATGTTGTTCCAGCTAAAAGTCCAACACAGTGACAGTAAGCAGAGAATACTGCTATAAAGACTTTATCATGCATATAGTGTGTGAACTATTTAAAACTGGATCAACTTTATCACAGATCTGTCTGGGTCAAACCAGAAACATCATTAAAGACTCCTTCCACCCTAACAATAAAGCTTTTCCCCCTCCTCCCATGCAGCAGGCCTTCCAGAAGCCTCCGCTCACACACCAGCAGGCTCAGGAAGAGTCTCTTCCACAAGGCTGGGACTTGTGCCTGTACTCTGCTCTAGGACAATAAAGTTGAATCTAATCTAATCTAATCTAATCTAATCTAATCTTAAACTGATCCATCAGGAAAATATTAATTGAGGTTATAAATCTGTTGTTTTATCTTTATATATTATTTAGTTGTGTGTTGTGGTGCCTGTTTGTAAAGCATATTTGTGTGTTTGTGGTAGAAATTCAAAGAGCAAATGTGACTGAAGGGTCTCAGAATCAAATGTGTGTGTCTATACATCTGTGTGTGTGTGTGTGTGTGTGTGTGTGTGTGTGTGTGTGTGTGTGTGTGTGTGTGTGTGTGTGTGTGTGTGTGTGTGTGTGTGTGTGTGTGTGTGTGTGTGTGTGTGTGTGCTCCCTGCAGTACCTTGGCCGGTGCAGCGGTGATGACCCGGTCTCTGATGGTGAGGTCTGTGCAGTGAGCCAGAGCCTGAGCGTCCTCTGCTCTCACCATGCACACCGACGCCTGCAAGTAAGACCAGACCAACGCACACAATATGACAAGCACACATCTGGAGCTCAACCAGAACAGATTCACACACCGGCTGAACCAGACGGTCACTTTAATGTGTTCTACAGACCTAACTACAGAAAAACATTGACATCTACGTTGTGTCAGTGTGTAGAATAGATGGATCCATGAACACGTGTTCAAGCTGCTCTACATAAAGAGAGGGAAGCTGAGTTACAGACTAAAAGGTTGACCTCTGACCTTTGACCCTGAACCCTCTGTATGTTGTCATGGAGCTCTCTCCTATAGTAACTTCCTGGTTCTTCTCTCATCAGTCTGCAGCTCGTGTGATGTCTTATACAAAATACATACACACGCTACATGTATATATTTATATATATATATATATATATATATATATAAATGTAACTGTGCACATGAATGTGTTGTTAAGTGACGCTGAATAAAGGTTTTTGTTGTGAAACATCTGCAAGAAGGTTCAGTCTGAGTTTGAGTGTCATAAACAGGAAGGAGTACCTTTTGTCCTTCGCCCTTCTTATCCTCTTCCTCTGAGCAGGGCATGAGGACCACATTGTTGATCTTGCCAAACGACCCCACCAAGTCTGTGACTTCCTGCTCTGAGGCGTCTGTCGGGATGCCCGTTAGATAAACCAGACGAGCTGCCACTGACTGGAAGGACTGCAAAGTCGGAGTGAACACTTTCTTCTTCTTCTTCAGTGGGGGATGCTTGGCAGACTGGAAACCAACAAGAGGAATGTTTACTTTACAGAAAACCAGTTGGTATGAAAAATCACTCAGAAAAACACATTTAATTAAAGTTCTGTATGCAGTATTAAAGGCTGAGAACGATGCAGTTTGACTCTGAGAACTGCTGACTGATGAGAGAAGGACCAGGAAGTTACTATAGGATAGAGATCCATGACAACATGCAGAGGGTTCAGGGTCAAAGGTCAGAGTTACTATAGGATAGAGATCCATGACAACATACAGAGGGTTCAGGGTCAAAGGTCAGAGTTACAATAGGATAGAGATCCATGACAACATACAGAGGGTTCAGGGTCAAAGGTCAGAGTTACAATAGGATAGAAAGTTATGTGCATATAATGAAAGCTGGACCTACTGCATCAGGATCCTTGCCTGAAGCGGCCTTGACGCTTCCTGTCTTGGTCGTCTTGGTTCCAGACTTCGTTCCAGTCTTGGTGGAGCATGGGTGTCGGGTCAGGTCAGCGGAGGGTTTGGTTGATTCATCGTGTGGACGCTTCAGGCCACTACGAGAGGAAGACCCCGGGGAAACGCCTGAGATGCAGTGAGGAAGAGAGGAAACACAATCAAGCATTTTGGCTTCAGATTTATGAGTTCAGAAATCTACAGAAATGACTCATTGGTTCCAGAGGGTTTCTGATACTCTTGGTCTAACCCACAGGCACGACAATGAGGCCTTCAGTTTTCCCAGACTGACCTGAGGACTGTCCGGGCCTGCGCTCAGACCGATGCTCTCTGGAGGATGAAGAGTCTGTGTGTGGGTGGGAGGGACTGTGCAGCCGATGGCCGTGTCCTTAGGATGACAAATAAATGTATAGTGAACATCTTTTCCATGATCCAGATTCCATACAGCGGGTTTGAGATGACGTCTTTATCTTTGCGTGTTACAGTTAACCCCTTAAATACCATCTACACTCAAGCTGATGTTTTATTAGATGGAGCAGATCTTGATGTCAGTGTCACAAACAATAGGCTTGTGTGCATAATGCTTACTGGCAATCAGTGTGTGTGTGTGTGTGTGTGTGTGTGTGTGTGGCGATATGTGAGAGGGGCACGCAAGACAAATTTCAGATGACGTGTCTTCTTCTTCTAGACCACGGGCGTCAAACTCATTTTAGTTCTGGGCCACATTCAGCCCAACTTAAACTCCAGTGGGCCGGATTAGTAAAATCACAGCATCATAACCTATAGATGGATGTAAATGGACAACTCCGAGTTTTCCCTTTGTTTAATGCAAACAAGTACAAGTTCATGTTGCAAATGTTTACTTTTCTTTTACTATCTTTTTAGAGTTCACCAATAACAAAAATGTGCTGCTGTGGATTCTTCAACACTTTCTTGTACGATTCTGAAGTTGAGGAGCGAAAGTGCGAGGGTAGATTTCACCGATAAGGTGCCACAAATATGAGTGCACATGCAGTACAGTAGAGTACTACAGTGGCGGTGATGGTTGCTGCTCTCATTTTGGAGAAACGCTTAAAAGCTTCTTCCACATTTTGTAAATAACATACTGCCAACTTCCACGTTCAGTGTTTCTTGCTGTACCTGGGTGGTGATGATTGCGAGGGTGATGGCGAGGAGGGTACGGCCTGCCGTGCAGCCTGTGAGGCCCCGCCCTGTATTTGCAGGGGGGAGGACTCGGGCTTGGAGACCAGGACAGTGAACGGGACACAGAATGGGACGGGGACTGGTTCTCCTTAGGATCCCACGAGACCTGGCTTCCATACTGACCGCTCTTCCTGGATGCAAGACGGGTATTATTGGAAAAGTCGGTGACCAGTGAAATCACACGAGGAAGGTAAGAGTGACGAGCAGCAACGTCAAAGCTGACAGATCAACATTTTCCTTTCTGTGGTCTTCCTCACACAACATGTATGATTCTGGTCTGCACCAATTATTGCCAGTGCTGATTGATTTGTTCATTCAATCGTTCATGATATAAAAAAAAAAGAAAAAGGAAAGAAAAACCTACAAATTTATCTTCATTTACCAAAACATTCAACGCCAAATTTAGCCAAGCCATCTGGAAAAACAGAGAACCAAAGCAGATGAAGGCCCTGAGGTCAGCTTTGACCTCTACTTGCTGCTGGTCAAACAGATTATTGGGAAAAACAGAGAGTAGAGTGCAGCTGACCTTGGTGTACGAGGCTTCCAGTCAGGGAACCTTAAGATAAAAATGTATAGATTAGCACATTTTCCAGCAACATCTAAAGGGGGGGGGGGGTATTAAACATATAAACTGCATGTTTTCACACTTCACAGACATCTGGGTTGTCAAATCAGACTTGGCAACTATTTTTCGACATACTAAAATGTGCGTCAGTGTGGGGAGACGGAGCAGAGCAACACAGGAGCTGCTTCTCTCCATCATGGTCATCATCAGCTGTCAGAGCTGGACTGCTCCCTGCACCACAGGACAATGCTGCATGGCGGTGGAATCTGCTTTAGTGTAAAGATTATGACATGCTTTGATATTTCATTTCCATAAGCTGTGATCTACTTTTGAATATGTGTTGATCTCTTTTTGTGTTAATCAAGTTCCTGTGTTGGCTTGTTTCTCTAAGTGTTGCATCAAAAGTACCAATATAATAATTCCATCCCATTTCTGATGAATGACTTTGTTCCATAAATGACGCTAATTACACCAAATCAGCTGGGGCCAAAGGTTTAGACCACCAAACACACAGTTGTCTTCTCAGTCTCACTTTTACCGTTCTGACATTGAACAGCAATTTTACAGACAGACACATTCTCTCATCTGAAGCAGGGAAGCTTCCTCACTTGTTACGCAGGTCTCTGCAGGAGGCCGTGTGGTTGACAGTATTTATATGTTCAATCCAGTCCTGAAAACAAAATGACAAATGGGAGAAGATTGTGTCAGGCAAAGACAAAGACAAGTCATCTGCAAACACATTCACTTACATTCTGAAAAACACTCCAGCAGCACTGAGATGACTCGTGGCAACAACCAAGAACAATAAGTTGAGAAGTCGTCTTCTGTATTTCATTTCCCTTCAACCATCTTCTCCTTTTGTAGACATTCTCAGAGACAAATGTGCTTTTGCGTCATTGTAATGGTTGGACAAATTATTTTCTATTGTGTTTCCAATGTTTGAAGATGTGAAGAGGGAGCAATGAAGACAATCTGTTTCTTAACAAAGCTAAAATGATTTGGCTTAACCAATGGGAAGATCTCCCAGATAAATACAATTTGCAATATCCTGACATCCTCTACACATTACATTTCAGGTGTTGATATGTACCAGACTGCAACATGCTTATACAGTGATCTATGTAATCAGAAAGTAGTTTAGCTCTGCAGGAATATATCATTATATATTGTTATCTCCTATGCCAGGGAGGGACGGGGTTAACAAGATCCAACATCGCTGATCACTTTTACACAAATGCAAACAAATTTTGTACCAGCATGACACACATGTGGTTTGACACAAGTGTGTTACATGTTACATGTGTGTGTGGCTGCATCGAAAGCAAAAACGGCCCCGCAATGAGAAAAAACCATCGCTATGGCAACCTCGCCACTGTAAGCTTGTGGTACCAAATCCAGAAGTTTTGGGGTAAAGTAGTTCCTGCTTGGCCTTCAGTGTGAAAGCACCTTCAATATATTGGATCTATAAAACCCAAGTGCAAGTCAATTGAAACACCATTTGCGAAATTCCATCCTGAAGACAGAAACCAGGGCAGAACACATTTATTATGTTTAAATAATCATCTGCGCTCAATAACGGTTTACAGAAAAATTGGATTCTCACTTCAACCAACTCTTCCGTCTGAGATGTGAGTGAACTTAATCTTTAACTTACTGACACATCAGTTCATACACAAGCATGCAGCAAACAAGATTGGTTTGTGATTAGAGAAACCTTATAACTGTTATTCACAACACAAAGAGTTGTTAATCTTCACCATTGTTCCTTTTAAAAAGGCCAGAAAACAAACAATGAAAATAATTGAAAATCAGATACTGGTTTTCACCTCAGAAAGCAGCTATGTGATACGGATTCATATCATTTCATACGACAAAATAAAGCTCTGCTACTTAATACATTGATCTGCTTCTAAGTTCACTTTATTTTTGAACTTTTATCTTTCAATCATTTGGAAAACTGTTGTTTCTACATCTGCGGCGTCCGTAACTACAGATGTATTGGGCTTTGATACACCCATAGTAGCTGTATATATGTATTGTAGTTGCGGACGCCACATAGTAACATACATGCTACCATCACTTGTGTATAGTGGCTCAATTGGTTCAGCACAGAAACATCACACATCCTGAGCATTCAGTGCAGAGGTGTTGGAGACTGGAGCCCATCCCATCATCCATCAAACAACAATGGTAATGGAGAAGCCTTAATCCGACCTACCTACCCCCTGACACATCTGCCTTGGATCCTCACTTTGCAAAGTAATTGGCTAGTTTTGTTGACGTGATAAGGTGATATGCAGCAATTTAAAAAATGTGCACAATTGTCCAATTATTGATGTCTGAATTCTCTGTACGTTGTATCGTTGTGTAGACAGACACTTCATTGAGAGCTCTCACTCTGCGGGCTCTGTTTCCCCTGCAGTAGGCCGAGGCTGAGGAAGGTAGATGCCAACTCAAGCTCATTCTGTTGACCCCTGACCTTTGCCAATGGTCCACACAACACCCCTTTAACCTCAGCCCAACCTCTTACCCTAGTTTTCCCCTGACCACATTTTCTTGCCGGCCGTCCTGTTATATCATCCTACTGAGTGGGACTTGATTTTCGCTTTGGGGATGTTCTCCAAGTAGTGTGTGTGTGTGTTGCATAAACACACACACACACACAAGCTCTCTCCAATTATAGTAGTAGGATATTTGTGGTTCACTTACAGGTCTGGGAGTCTTATGGACCCTTATAGATCCATGAACACGCGTTAAAGCCGCCAAAAACTGAGAGGATGAGGAGCAGATAAACATGCAGGGCATCGTGAGGACAAACAGTAGAAGTGAGGCCTCACTACATCATCACACAGCTTACTGAGTGAATCCAGGAGAGATGCTGAGCTTTTATTGTGGAGGGCAGAATGTCTATCATTGTGCTGTAGAAGAAACAACAACATGGATCCACAAGGGTCCATTAGAGACCTACAGGGCTGAAGAGAAGGAGAACATCTACACACTGACAGAGGAACACACAGAGGGGAAGGAGATGAAGGTTATGACACATGTGCAGGACAAACTGGGATCACTACAGTTTGGTCTGTCCATCACAGTTAGGGACCGTGGTGAAAGCAACAATCACCAACACAAACCTAAATGATGTAAATACTTTTGTAGGTAAAGAACCTTCTTACTGACACCAAGCAAATAGATTATGAGAATCGAGGTTAAAATCCTTCAGTCCTATCAAGTTCAGCGTCTTGTAAGTGAAGCTACTGAAGGGAACCCAGTCTGAAACGGTTGGTCTTTGTAATGACACTTTATACTTTGGAAGTGAACTTTGTGAGTGCAGCAAAACAGGGCAGTTGTGATAATAAAATTGAAAAGCTTGTATTTGGGTTTAGCATCCACTATCACCTGATCATTACGGGGAGCCACTACATCCAAATTTAGAAAAGGGGAGTAAGTCTGGATGGAGCTGTTGGGGTTGTTGACTGTAGCCGTGGCTATGAAAGACAAAACACTTAAACAAAACTAACTCTCAAAATCGTTACCAAGACGTATATCACATCCCAATCTGAACATGCCTGTTCCCGAGTCGCCCTGAGGAAGTACTGGTGTCGGTTTCAGTTAGTCGACCTTTATTTTTCAGGGAAAGCTTAAGCCATTGTGGAAAGATGTTCATAGTCATAATTCCTGCAGCCTTGGTGGCTCTGATACTCCATGTAAACTGAATTCAGCAACGTCTTTAGCCTCTATCCATAATGGCAGCAACCTGCATCACTGAAATAGGATGAAAAATTGATGAGTTCAGTGAAAAACAAAACAGCATTTTTGCACAGTTAGCTGCTCCCTTGAAGGATTCTGCGTGCTGCAAGCTAGCCTGTGTCGCTGAGCATCTATTAACTGAGCAAACAAGCAACAAAAAAGAAAGAATATTGAATTATTCAAATTCAATATGCTACTGTTTTTGTTTACCAAAGCCTTCGGACATTAGTGCTATGACATGTTGGCACTCACCTTTTCCTGATCACACTGTGCGTCACACACGGAGCATGTGTGGGGATACACCTTTGGAGGCACAGCCAAGAAATCACTTATCATGGTGGTGGTCGGTAACTTCTTGCTGCTGCTGTGCGGTTTAGAGCCAGATGAGGAGGAGAGAGACCTTCTGGATGGGGATGATCCGCTTCTGGTTTCAGGTGAGGGCCTCGGTCGGGCCCTGTTCAGTCTGTAGTCTCGATCCATATGTCGAGATTTGGACAATGGTGGAAAATCTCTGACAGGTGACCGTTTGGCCTTGTGAATATCTCTGTCCGACCTCCGATAATCTCGGTCTCCGTGCCGATTTAAGCTAGCTGGTTCCAAGCGAACTTGTCGCCGTTCAGCTACCTCCACCTTTGTAGTCGAGGACGATGGATAAGCAATTTTAACTGTCCTTTCACTGGACAGTCGCTCCCTTTTAAAAGTCTCTCTGGTACTGTTCTCGTCCTTTGTCCGACTTGCATGACCATAGTCGATGACTTTGCCTGCAGTCTGTGTTACACTCAAAAGGCTGGGCACTTCAGGTGAGCGTGACTTTGCCGGTTGTGAAGAGAACGAGGAGGAAGTGGAAGTTTTCTGGTTGCTTGACTTGTTGATTTGGATGTCACGTAGGATGAATGGTAAAGTGTCTGGGGTTAGTTGATCATCAGGATAATGACTCAACACCTCTAGATCCTCGTTTGAAAGTCCAAAGCTAGCCAAAATGCTTCCTGCACTTTCTGGTGTGTATAAACCCTGACCATCCCCACCACCACCATTTCCACCACCACCACCCTGAGCAAGTTGAGCTTGAGAAGATGGTGAGTTGGCTACAGGGGCAGTCCAGTTCTGGGGCTGCTGAGGGCCCTGGTGCGAGTGGTGGCTAGTGCTCTGCAGAGCACTGGGAAATATTTTATTGGATGGTTGGTAGCTTGTCCAGTCGGCTTTTTGTTGGAGCCCTTGTTGATTATCAGACGTGAGCATTATTGGATTTGAGCCATAATTCCCATGTTCTGACATCTGCTGACTGAGCCCAGGACCTGTGGCCTGGTTCTGGTGTTGGTTTGACTGATCCATGAGGCGGTGGTCTACATCCCGTGAACCCCGGATTGCCAGGGCCGACTCCAGCTCATCGGGTAGCTGGGTGGGACGAGGGAACTGGTAACCCATCATGTCGCTGGAGGGATGGCCCTGCTGCTGATTTGGAGGGGCCCTCTGCATATTGGAGAAGAGCGGCGGCCCCGGTTGCTGGGAGTGGTGATGGTACATGTCAGGAGACCAAAACTGTTGAGCAGTTGTATGGGGTTTACCGTTGTCCACGTTTAACCCAATAGCTGACACCTGCTGTCTATTAAGAAGAGACAGGAGGTCCGGTTGAGGAGCTACCACAGAGGTCAACCGGATGTCGGCACGACAATGGTTGCCAATAGTTGTTGCTAAAGTGGCAAGCCGCTGAAGGGCAATCTGTGCCAGAGCCTCAATTTGAGCCAATTGAAGAACTGTCACTGCAGCGACACCGGCCACAGGTCCGAACGGGAAGTGAGTCCCCCTGGTGCCAAATGTTCCGCTGAGGTCCAAAGGAAAGGAAGGACGAAGCCGCAAATGACTTTCTGTGAGCACAGCGAGGCTGTGAGGAGGTGGAGAGCAGAAATATACTATTACAGATGAAAACTTTCCAATTCAAGTCCTTTTCCCCCAATCCTTTCATAACAACTTGACTTAGTCCTGAATTTATTTGTTTCTTCACTCAAGAACACAGTTAGCTTCTGTGAGCTCCTTCCTGTCGTCCAAAGTACTCATTGTGCTTTTCTTTCAGGACGGAAAGCAAAGCAACATTATGCCACAATTAATCATACACAGAGACTATAACCAAGCCAAACCCTTCGATGAACAGTAAACCAACAATTGTACATCCAAAACAACATTTGGTGGTTTAATATTCACGTCCAACACTGCAGGACTGTGGTAGAAAAGACACCTGGCATACAAAACAGTTTTAGTAAGAACATATTTGATATGTGCAGCCTGGAGGAAGCTTTGGATCATTGCAAGCATCACACTTGCCAAGGCAAAAAGAAATATTAGAGTAGATCACCAACCCAGTAAACATACAACACAACTTGTTTTATATTCATACTTGTTTTGCCAATTATATACTAACATAAGAACAGTTATCATTAAATATTCAACCTTGAATATGTAGGCCTCAAGTGACCTTTGCTAGGGAGGGGGAAGGACAAATAACACGCTGAGAATTGACTAATATTCACACAATCTGTTCTTTGACAGAATACTATGGCATCATGAATCATTAAGGGGTTAAATCTTGTTGATAATCTGGATCAGGAACATGCACACACGGGCAACAAGATCCCCTTCTAAGGTTTGAAATCTGAGTGCAGACCAAACTAATGTCCTTGTTTCAGCACTAGACAGCAGCCAGCTTGTTATCTGCTGGTTGCATTTCCTGTTTATATGGAGAGGGGGAATCTGAGCAATTCAGTGCAACAGCAGTACACTGCACACACTTTGGTTCTATATGCTTTTATCCTGTTCAATACACTTTGATGTGTAAGCTGATACAGTTTTGCCCTTTTTAGTGTTCTAAAGAGATAGAAGAGTATTATACTATTGTGGATGATGTCCTGTATGAGGAGTAACTGTATGCATAACAACACAATTTCTCCTTGGGACAATGATGAATATCTTGTGTTAAACTTGCGTTAGGATTCCATGTCCATATTCCAAGACAAAAGTATCTGCAACTGGACATCTTAGGACATCACCTATTTCGTCCTAGCTCTTCAGATGCAGTTATTTGTTTTCTAATTTGTCCTTTTTTCTCATTCATCTTGGTACCTAACTTATTGCACTTCTATTCTAGCACTAGTAATGCTCTTAGCTGTTGGTTTTGGAAGGAAATGCACTTACGATTTCTTGTGACCTGAAGTTCTTTTATCTACCTTTGTTGAACGCACTTATTGGAAGTCGCTTTGGATAAAAGCGTCTGCTAAATGATTGTAATGTAATGTAATGTAATGGACAGACATTCAGCAGAAGGCAACTCAGACTCCAGTTCATCTTTGATATTCTATACCATCTTCCTTATGTACTGCCTATGGCTACTACTGCAGTGCTACAGCTGAACCACACAGGTGTTCTGGATTACCTAGGTTACCGTGTTATCTGGTGACTTTAGCTTGGATGCGCGGGTAGCTGTTTGTAATGTATGGAATATATATGTTGTGCCAGATCCAGATAAGGATGTCGAATAATGAAAAGCCAATCAAACAATGGACACAAGAGGTTGGATCACGAAAAGCAAATCAAATAAGAAAACAACAAGTATCAAATAACAGGTCTACGTTTTAATACTCGGTATCATTCATCCTTCATTCATCGTTTGATGATGCCTGCCAACATTTGTTATTCGACGTGTCCCTCCCCCAATGATGCCCAGGCCCCGCCCACGCAGGTAAGGTCAGAAAGTTGGGGCGGAGTCTGAGGTGAGTTAGTTTCACAAACTTGCAACATGTATGACTGTTGATTCAAAACAAACTGGTCAGTTTATTGTTGTTGAACAGCAACAGACGGGTAGATTTAGTTGTGCGGATTATAGAAAGAATGATAGACTTACACTGGCAGAAGCGAAGAGCACGACATGTTAAATGATTGCATGTGAAGATGCAGCATGTTGATCAGTCTGCAGGCTTTAGACTTAACTAGCAAGCGCGATGATGTCGCATTGGACGTGAGGTCGATTGTTATTTGAAGCGTGCGCATTCATTATGTGGAGCCGACCCAAGATACCGTTTATTCCATAGTAGTGGCGGCAGATGTCAACATTGAAAGTTTGACACAATGCAACGTTATGGAAAATGTGGTGGCATTACGTCACAGCAAGAAACCAGGCATGAGCAGGGGCAGCTATAAGAATATTGTCCCGTTAACGTGTTTATTACACAGTAGAGGTCTTCTACATACATGGCATTACAGAGAACTTCTCTACGATCTACATTTTAGAAGCACAGGACATAATATTAACACAATTGTGGAAGATTTACTATTTCAGGGCCGCGAATTGAAATCTATTGGATCACTGTTGGCCATGAGAAATAAAGTTAAGTCATTTGCGTGTTTGTGTGTAAATGATCGATTATTACCAAATTACCGCCGTAAGTCATCATATAACATGGTAACTCGTTCATCCGTAACGGGTGATGTTAGCATTAGCAGACATTTAGCCTTACACAGAGCTCCCACAAGGCACCAAGCTACAGAGAGACGAGGTAGCAGTGAGGAAATTAAGTTTGACAAAATCACAGACGTGAGTTTTAAGGTGCAAAAGCACAAACAGCCCACAGCGGCAAACTACATGCAGCCATTTTGGGTGTTCACCTCGCAATCCCGCTCGCTTTAGACGCAAACATGAGACAATATGAGCCAACCGAAGTACCGCGCAGCACGCAGGTAAAGAGTCGCTTCATTACCTCGCGGTAGGTTGAATAAATACCTTTGAGTTTGTGTCGCAGCCGTGGATCTTTGTTGTTACTGTAAATGTTGGTCGGTTCGCTTTTCTCCCTGCGGTCCACTCACCGGAAACTGAGCATTTGCCGTCTATCTTTCACAATAAAAGCATCGCTCCTCTCCGAGATCAACTAAAATAATGCTTCCGGGTGAAATCCTTCCAGTATAAACGTGCAACTTTGACAAGTGACACCCAAACTGCTTTAAACAGTCACTGTGGTTTGTAATTCACAATATTAAATAGTAAAAGCTCTACATGATGGGGGCGGCAGTAGCTCAGTCCATAGGGTTTCAGCTTGGGAACCGGAGGGTCGCCACTTCGAGTCCCGTATGGACCAAGTACGCAAACTGGTAGCTGGTGAGTTGCCAGTTTGCCTCCAGGGCACTGCCGAGGTGCCCCTGAGCAAGGCACTGAACAACCAACTGCTCTATGGGTGCCGTAAATGGCTGCCCTGCACCCCCTCTGTAATGCATGTGTTTGTGTGTGTGTGATATGAGGGGGTGCAAGATACATTTCAATTGTGTGTTGTAAGTCGCTTTGGATAAAAGCGTCTAGCTAAATAACTGTAAAAAATGATCTGTGTGTGCGTGTGCGTGTGAGTGAGTGTGAGTGAGGCCCAATTAACTTTATTGTCGACTAATTTGCTGACTAACATCAGATCTGGTGGTTCTAAAGTCATCTTCAGATAGGAGCACTATGTCATCATCTAGCTGAGATGGAGCTGATTCAATAAAGGGCAAAGTCTGAATGGATCTGCAGCAGCTACATAGCTCCATCCAGACCTGATCATGCCGTATTGATTATTGATTTACATTCATATAAACTAATAAAGAGTTTAATTTAAAGGTAATGCCATCATTCATTACTTGGAGAATCTGAGTGTATTAGTAATACAAAAACATATTGGTAAATAAGAAAGAGAGAAGAGATGGAAAGAATGTATGCCACTAATAGATGTAATGCAGTCATGTGTTCCTGCAATGAATCTGCAGTAATAAACTACCCCCTCCCCTCTCTCACCCCCCCCCCCCCCCCCCCCCACCCCACCCCCTTCACCTGAATGCCAGGGGTTGAATTTTATTAGCTACTGCAATGTGTGTGTGTGTGTGTGTATGTGTGCATGCATTGGTGTGCACTGGAATACATATTTCTATATATTTGATATGTACAGAGGGAGAGGCTTTACATTGAGGTATACAGAGAGAATATTGCAGTAAACTGTTTCATGTTGGATAACGTTCAGATCTTCTCCACTTAAATGAAACCATGAAACCAGGAGTGCTGATGTCATCAGTCGCCATAAATCTAATCTGTGGTGATAATGTCTCAGTTCTCAGTAGACATGAGTTTGATGAGCCTTTCTGACCTTCTCATGGTGCCTTATTACAATTTACCCAACAGATAGATTAGCACGTATACTGATGCCTGATGAGGTGTTAATATATTACATTAATTGAAGTATACTCAAGTTTTCCGTGCATATTAATGTACTGTATGTACCTGAAGCATTTCCAACCTTAATGTCAGTCTATCATGAATGCAAACTGTTTGGAGCACCTGGTGGCCTTGGGCCTTCAGAATAGTGGCAGCAGTAAAACACTCCATAAATCCTGATGACACAATTAGAAAACATGCCAGAGGCCACGTTGACCTTCTGAGGTGAAGGAATCTGACACGTATATGGACGGCCGCCGGTTCTTGGCTCTTTAGAGGGCCGGTGAACTGTAGGTGTGTTGTTTTGTCTGTGTTTCATAAATGGGGTCTTATCATAATGACGAGTAGATCGACCCCAACTATGTTTCCATTCCTCCATCCAAGTATTTGTATGCAAATTTGATTCAAATCAATCTTTCAAAATGCGATAAAATAATAAATAAAACTCGTCGGGAGAAGCATTTGTTAATGAAAATAAAAAATACAAAAATCTAGACGATAAAGGGGACTCCAGGTTCCCTGAATTAAAAACCATAAGCAGACTGAGTGGACCTATAGCATGGGGCAAATGGACGAGGTGTAGTTACTATCCTTACCCTCCGATTAGGGATGAAAGCTGGAGGAGCATGTGAAGCCTTAGGCAGAGCATCAATCAGTCCCTCCAGCTTTACATGAGGCCGAGAGGTCACGAAAAGCCAATCAAGTAAGAAAAGTCCAGATCAAATCTCAAACCTCCCCACAATTTACACATATTTTGTTTTCAGATTAAAGTCTACATTTTAATAGTCGGTGTCATTCATCATTTGATGCCTGCCAACATTTGTTATTCACCTGTCAGTTAAAAATTTCCCTCCCCCTATGATGCCTAGGCCCCACCCACGCAGGTAAGGTCAGTAAGTTGGGGCGGAGTCTGACACTAGAGGTGCGTTTGTTTCTCACAACTGACTCCTCAATCACAGAATTCAATACAAACTCAACAAAACGCAGCGTTCTTCCGACTGACTTCTGACTTTGGTAAACTTTGCCTCATCAGTGGAGTTAAGTTTGTTGGTCTAAACCAGTGGTTCCCAAAGTGAGGGGCGCAGCACGGGGTGGGGGAGGAGCGATATGAAGAAGTATTGCCTAAGACAAATGAACGAGGCGATACTTCTTCGTATGGAAGCAGGAGAATGAGCGTCCAGATGACATCACTGCTCCATGTGTTTGTATCCTTTTATCTGATTTTCTGTCTATTTTCACTGTGACTCTTCAGCCTGGTTGACATTTTGTAAAATGGCCGCCGCTTCACTTCATTTTGATGGAGCGCCACATTGAACTTTTGGGATCATTTCCTGTTTTCTTTCCTTGCTCCTTCCTTTTCCTCTAGTCTTCCTCCTCAGAGTCTTTCCTGGCTGATCTAATGAAGATGATCAACCAAACCAGTCAACAATATTAACCCTGCCACTGGAGGCAGTATAGAGCCAACTGACAGCCTGCTGACACAAAAAGGACAAATATAATGTGTTAATATATAGTTTGTAGCTTTTAAAAATATATTGGACCTAAAGGTTCCTTAGCTGTAACTCACCTCACTCAGCACGGTGACGCTGCCTCCTGCAGCTCTT